>NC_134808.1:22097785-22110285 GCF_046742065.1 Oratosquilla oratoria | reverse complement strand
CCACAGATTCATGCCTTTGTCGTACCTGCCGACAGATAATTTCATTCAGGTGAGGGAAACCCCTCCTTATAGAAAAGAGTTTCCCACCTGATTGAGATTACCTGGCGTCAGCTAGGATAAATACAAAAGCAAAAAAATAAATAAGTAAATAAATAAAATAAGATAAATAAAAAAAAAAAATCACAGATTAATCAGTCTGTTTATGGAAGGCGTTTCACCCTTGCCCTACGGAGGTCACTTCTCTTAATAAAATCACCAGAGGGCAGTTAAAAAAAGAATAGATTTAAACACAACGAAAGTGTCCTATTGGTTTATGAGGTGGACAGGAGTCAGCCCGTGGCCCAAGATCCACCGCAACCAGTGACTGAGAAGAGGTGTTGGCATAAGAGCTGTAAAGGAAAGATTAAGGGAGGCTAGTAGAACGTAGGGATAGTCAAAATTCTAAAGTTGATCAGCATTCTTTTTGAATTCTAAATTGGTCTCTAATCATGGGAAAATACCGAGTGATTTGGTCTGTAAGTAAACTCCCTGAAATATCGAAGAAATGCTAATGAGGAACCTACGCCCGGAGGCGCTGAGTAGCTGTCCCTAAAGCCGTCATCTTTACCCAATACGTTTGGGTTGTTGTGAGGGATTCAAACCCACAACTAAGCGAACGTGAGACCAGCACGCTTTCGTTTATACCACCAACGTAGAATATTGAAAAATAGCAAAGATATTAAGTGACAAAGCTCGACAGTGACCTGCAATTACCTTCATACCGGCAAGGCTGCAGAACATGATTAAAAAGATCCGCAATTATATCACATATTTCGTTCCCTTTTGAATGTCTACCGGAGGTCTAACTATGAAGATTTGGCGGATTACCAGTGTCTTGTGTTTGTCTCGCTATTCAGTTGTCTTTATATGTATTCTGCTTTGCTTCACAAGTCTGCCTATAAATTTGTTTATCAGTTTTTATGTTCCCTCCTTTATTTGAGTGATGGTTGCAATCGGTATTATTATTTTTTGTATATTGGCCAGGCATCTGTTTGGGTGCGTGTAAACGAATGTACACGTGTGTTTTGTGTGTGTGTGTGTGTGTGTGTATGTGTGTGTGTGTGTGTGTGTGTGTGTGTGTGTGTGTGTTTGTGTGTGTATATATGTATGCGTGAGTATGTGCGTGTGTGTGTATTCACAATGGTCTTTGGATCACGTGTTGAACTCGTGATCGACAGCTATTTCCCTCCCAGAAGAGAGCTCAGAGCTCGTATGCTCGATCTATGGGTAATGCTGTGACCTTACACGCACACACACACACCCAACTCCCCGCCCACGAGAGTTGGAGGAACGACTCGAAAAGCAGCGATACTAAAATTATTTCAGCCCTGGGCAGGATTCGAATCCGGACCGCCGTAGTGACAGTCGGAGACTCTACCAACCGCGCCACCGAGTGTGTGTGTGTGTGTATGTGTGTGTGTGTGTGTGTGTGTGTGTGTGTGTGTGTGTGTGTGTGTGTGTGTGTGTGTGTGTGTGTGTGTGTGTGTGTGTGTGTGTGTGTGTGTGTGTGTGTGTGTGTGCGCGTGCGTGTGTGTATAAACACGCGCTCACACTCGTCTGAACTTATGCACACCTCTACTTGATAACATGTGGACGACCTGTATGATATATACATTCGCGCGCATGCCAAGCAGGGGCCACGTACATAAAGCACAATTAATCTAATACAAAGCACCAACAAAGAGTGAATTCGATAAAAGAAAGACAATAACAGGTTCGGTCTTCATGTCCTGCATCAGTTCCCAACGTTTTTGTCACTTCACCTGCAATGCATGTCATATTAACACAATACTTTTGGCATTCGACACCCGTCGTCTTCCTCCAGTTCTCCCCTCACCTCCTCTCCTCTCCCTCTCCCCTCTCCTCTCCCTCTCCCCTCCCCTATCTTCTCCCCTCATCCCCTCTCCTCCCCTTCCTTCTCTTCTCCCCTCTTCTCCTCTTCTTTTCTCTTCTCTTCCCTCCTCTCCTCTCATCCCCTCTACTCTTTCCCTCCCACCTATTCTCCCCTCATCCCCTCTCCTCCCCTCCCTTCTCTTTTCCCCTCTCCTTCTCTTCTTTTCTCCTCTCTTCCCTCCTCTCCTCTTATCCTCCCGACTCTTCCCTTCCTCTTTCTTCTCCCCACTTCTCCTCTCCTCTCCTCACCACTCATATCCTCCCCTGTACTCCTCTATCATCTTCCAATTTCTTTTCCTCTCCTCTCTTTGTCTATAACCTCTCCTATCCCCATTCGTCACCTCTTCTCTCTTCAACTTTCCTCTACTCTCTCCTCTCCTATAGTCTCAATTAATTTCCTCAAGTCACCATCACTCTCCTCTACCCTCATCTCCTCTCATTCCCTCTTCTCCAACAATTGTCTCACTTCTATCCTCTAACCTTCTCTCCTCCTCCTCCCTCCTGTTTACCCACTGTCGTCCTTCCTTCTACTCTCTCATCCGTCCATCAAATTCCTCCTCCATCTCCCCCACAACCCCGAACTCCTTTCATCCCCCCCCTTTTCTCCCTACCCCCGTCCCCTTGCCCTCTTCGTCACCCCATCTCCATCGCTCCCCTACTGCTTGTCCATTTTTCGTATGCCGTGCTTAATGAAAGGTAGAACTGGATACCAATGCGCATGTACTTTACATATATGTGTACATGTACATATACTGTATATATATATGTGTGTACATGTACATATACAGTATATATATATATATATATATATATATATATATATATATTATATATATATATACACATGTACATATTACATACACATATACATATGCATATACATAAACATATACATGTATACATATACATATGTATATGCATCTATATACATAAATGTATATAGATATATGTATATGCATACATTTACATACACATATGCATATACCTGCTTCCAAATATATATATATATATATATATATATATATGTATATATATATGTATATATATATATATATATGTATACATATGCGTGAGCATATATACGGATATGTATATACATATGTCTAATTTTACAAATAAGTATATGCATACAAATACACACAACACACATGTACACACACACACACGCACGCACACACACTCACACACACACACGTACACACGCACACACATGCGCTCGCGAGTACGGCCATGTATGTGGATACACGCATGTGCAAATATGGATGAACGCTTCATTACATACATAAACACACATGTAATATGAAATTGAAATAAGGTCGCTCGGATTCTTACATCCTCTTTTTCCTCGTCCCCCTCCGGAAAATGCCAACAAGGGAGGAAAAAAAACATTCACAAACATAAAGCCATCGGAGACATGCACGCAAACACAGCAACAGCATGTGCACCGCTACATTCCCTATTATGTGTGTATATACTCGAGAACGCGTACACACACACACACACACACACACACACACACACACACACACACACACACACACACACACACACAAACACACACATACACATATAAACGCATATAAATACACACGCCCACGCACACAAGCACATTGACATACACGCATGCATGCACACATGCACGCACGCACACGCACAATCACACACATATACACACACGCACACACACACACTTGCACGTGCAACCTTCAGGCCGCCCCACCCATCTGCAACAAACATATATACCTACAAAGAAGTAAACAAACAAACAAACAAACAAACAGGCATACCCCAACCGCACGCACACACGCGCGCACGCGCTCACAAGCGGACACGTTTGAGAGGAACTGGAATGCGGTGTTTTGATGTTGTATAAACCTTTTTCCTCGGCGATTGCATGCTGCACCGTAAAATGCGGCTTGATTGAAGTCTGTCTTGGCTTGTGACGACGTGTAGAATCAATCAGATATGCAAATTGCGCGGTAAAAATGAAACTATATTTGAAAAAGGACCTTCATACTGAACTGTAGACGATAGACGGAGGGAGGCAAGTAGGAAACGTACTGTATTGGGTTGGGGGCTGGTGAAGCAACGGTCCCGTGTATGGGGGTGGGAGGGGAGGACATACACGGGGATGGGGTGGGAGTCGGGTGGGGGCGAGGTGAAAGTAAGAATGGGAAAATATTACAAGCGTGATGGGAAGGTCACTGTTGCAGATGAGGTGATGGGAGAGGCTTAAGAGGTCGCTGGCTGGGTAAGGTGGTGGTGGTGGTGGACGTAGTGGTGGTGTAGGTTAAGGACAAGGGAGTGAGTAGGGCAAAGCACAGGTGCATTAGGGACTGGAGGGTGAGATGGGGAGAGGGTTGGCAAGAACGTTGAAGCCTGGAGTGTTGAGGAAGGATATGGTGAAGGAGGAGGAGGAGGAAGGGGAGGGGGGAAGAAGAGGCTTGATGATGGGCGACGTGGAGAAGCTTGAAATGTAAAGGCGAGCAAAAGAAGAGGAGGCAAAAAGGAGTCGGTAATGAGGGGGAGTTGCCATTGCTACTCTTGAGGTGTCTAAGCAGACAACGGTCATCAGAGGAG
This sequence comes from Oratosquilla oratoria, assembly GCF_046742065.1. Lineage (NCBI taxonomy): Eukaryota > Metazoa > Arthropoda > Malacostraca > Stomatopoda > Squillidae > Oratosquilla > Oratosquilla oratoria. Next base: position 22,105,773 of record NC_134808.1, on the reverse strand, counting down.
TGGGTTACGAATGTCACAGGGTTAGGGTAAGGTGGAGGGGGCACGGACGAGGAATGAAAAATACAGAGAGGTGAGGGGAAGGGTGGGGGGGGAAGGGGAGAAATGAAGAAGAACGGAAGGGAGTGGGTGGCAGGGTGGCAGGAGATTGATATATCTATGCGCCTCAGCACTTGATTGTGTTTAGCCTTTTGTTGGGAATAACCAGTGCTTCTATCCTTAGGGGCAATATAACACTGATGAAGTTGAGTCACAGAAGTGGTTAAAATGAAAACTTAAGGATGGGAGCCAAAAGGAGGGCAAGTAGAGCTTAAAAGTGGTCAGCATTCTTGTTCTGAGACTAATCCCCAGACATAAAAGAATGTTAAGTGGCTTGGCCCATAGGGATGTCCCTGAAACATTGACTACATAAAACGCAGTCAATAGCCCATACAGGGTCAGATAGGCGTGCTTGAGATGTTCAATGCAGTTGAAATATACTGGAATTGCATATGGGGTTATTATATGGTGAGAGTGGGGGAATTGGGAATTCCAGGTTTGTAGGGTTGGGGGCAGAGAGGACATAAGTGTCTTCCAAAGCAGGTCCAGAGGATTCTCTAAGCTAAATAAAATCACCCGGCGGAAGCTCAAAGTATTTACTTGTAGGTAATGAATTCGAGATCCTTTTTTCGATTCTTTGTGGTCTAAAGGTTTCCCAAAAGTCCAAGCGCATATAACAAAGGTGACGGCTTCGGCCATAGGTACGCGCCTCCTGGCGTGGGGTCCTCACCTCTCTTTTTCTTGGTGGTGTATTAGGGAGAACCTATCTTCGGCAATAACAGAAGACCTCCATTTACAGATGAATCATAGAAAGGAGAGGATAACTCCAAAGTCAGCGACAAACTTGAAAGAAAGTTTGACGTTGACCGGATTAAGTAATCGAGACATCAGCTGAGTAGAATAGTACAATGCCGTGATACCAAAATAAATACTTAAAAAACAAACAAACAAATTTGTCAACAGTATTCGCGTGACTAGATATCTTAGGGGTAAGGAATGTAATTAGAAGTAATGTTTTACTATATGGATGGAGATACAAAATATTATACAGGACTTCATCCACCCTAGATCAAGATATGCAGTAATGATGTGATACCCATACAAAATAAGATACAATTATGGTTGAAAGAGTAGAAATAACAGCAACCAAAATTGTTCACATGCCTGCAGACAAACAATATAAGGAAATGTTAGATAAACTAGAGCTACCTTCATTAAAAGGAAGAAAGTTGATATGACTGCTGTCCTCAGACCAACGCGAGGCGAGGACAAAGCAGACAGGGAAGATCTCTTAAGCTCTGAAGAAGAGAGCGACTCAAGGTCATGGAAAAGAAAAGAAAAGAAGAAAGAAAAAGTTTCTTTGCAATCAAATAGACGGGTTCCATGTACGCAAGCATACGCACACAAATATACACGCATACATAAACGCACACGTACACGTACACATCCACATGTACATTCACACACACAAGCACAGGCAGAGGCACACGCACACGCACACACATCCTTAGTTGCTCACGCGCCCGCAGAACACAAACCACGCGCGCGCACACGCACACACACTCATTTCCCACGCGACACACTCGTCAAAGCCATAATTACCTCGGAAGGATCGTTTTGTTCACCCGACCCCTTGTGGCTACTGTGCGGTTAACCCTTCTTCCTCTCCCCCCCTCTTCCTCCTCCTCCTCCTTCTTTCTTTTCCATCCTCTCTGTGTCGCTTGTTCCTTTTTTATTTCATTATTTTCCACAACCTATTTCTTTTTTCTTCCTTTGTACCAATCCATGTCGTTCTCACAGACCTGTTAACCACTAGTATTCTCAAGTCTCTTATAAAAAGAAATATATATATATATTATATATATATATATATATATATATATATATACATATATATATATACTGTATTTATATATGATTATATATATATATATATATATATATATATATATATATACATACTGTATTATATATATATATAATACATATATATACTGTATATATATATATATAATATATATATTATATATATATATATATACATATGTATATATATATATATATATATGTATATATATATACACACAAATATGTATTTATATAATATATTATATATATATATATATATATATATACATATACATACTGTATATCTATATATATATGATATTTATATATATATCTATATATATATATATACATATATATATATAAATATATCTGTGTGTGTGTATATATGTGTGTGTGTGTGTGTGTGTTTGTATATATATACGTGTGTGTGTATATATATATATATATATATATATACACATATATATATATATATATATATATACATATGTATTTGGATGATGGGGAATATAAACAATGGGGAAGGCACGGAACCCTGAACACTAACGTTTCATTCGCGTAGAACTTCTTCAGAGAGTGTACGGAATACTGTAATTGAAGCTTATGTATTAAACTTGGTTATTTTGTCGGATACTTGGGAAAGGTCGTTTTTTCTGGCGTGTTGTAGAATTAAAATACTAGTTTGTTTTGCTAAATTGATCAATCCTCCTCTATGGTTCGATGAATTCTTAGTTGAAATATACATATGCTGATTCTATAATTATTCTAGTGAATTTATCAAAACCTTTATGCAGCACTTCAACTCCTCTCCAGTTTGGTAAATGATCGAATTTTTCCGCATGACCTGCTAAAGAATTAGATGTCCTATGTGCTTTTATGTCTTTTTTATGTTCATAAATCTTTTATTTAACCACCTTGATGACTCGCCATAATATGCCATTGTTCAACCATTGCATGGGATTTTGTATACGACACTGTTTTCGGAATTAGTTCTCTTTTCGAAAGTCTTTACCAAATCACCTATCCTCTTATTAGTTATTTTAGCTATGCTTATACCTGTTTTTGTTAAATATTCGTCTTTCATTGGTGAAGTTTCTGAGCCAGGTACTGATACAAAATTGGTAGTATTTTTATCATTTCTCTTTCTTTCCACGATTATATTTATTTATTTTCTTTTTATTCTCCTCAACACTCCCTCTGGGTATCCAAGTTTGTCAAAGGTTTTCATAATATAATCAAATTCTTCTTCTAGGTGTTCTTTGCTACAGATTCGTAGTGCCCTGAGAAAAAAAAACATTACTATACCACTCTTTGTCCTATCATCATGTGCGAAGTAATGTACCAAATCATCTTTGTTTTCTTTCTGTATACTGAGAAAGTCACAGTTTTTCCTACTCATCGTATTAATGTATCGAGGAAGGGTAATTGTCCATTTTGTTCCTCTTCTACGGTGAACTGAATATCGCTGTTGAATGCGTTAAGCATTCTCACTTTATTATTTACATTAGTGTTTTCGGGTATGATAGCGAGGACGTCGTCTACATATCTAAACCAGGTTGATCCTATACCATTCATCAAACCATCGAGAAGGATTGATCAATTCAGCAAAACAAACTAGTATTTTAATTCTAGAACACGCCAGAAAAACGACCTTTCTCAAGTATCCGACAAAATAACTAAGTTTAGTACATAAGCTTCAATTACAGTTTTCCTTACTCTCTCTGAAGAAGCTCTACGCGAACGAAACGTTTGAATGTTTAGGGTTATGTGCCTTCCCCTGTGTTATATTCTCCATCATCCAAATACATACATACATATATATATATATATATATATGTTTATATATATATATATATATTCATATTTTATATATATATATAGAGTTGTTTCGCTATACATTAAGTTAAAGTCCTGGTAGAGAGGAAAACTCGGGGGAGAACTTCGAGGTGGGGGTGTGGTCAAAGGTGTAACCAATGTCTCCAATTTCAAACGTACAAGCTCTGGCTGATTTGTTTTCCAAACGGAACTTGTCCTCAGATGAAGAGTATCATGTATCTTTTTTAATTATTGAAATTTGCTACTTTGACTTTGACGCAATCAGTGAAATTATAAATGGGAGGTGATTTTGAAAGATCATATGGGAGCCTTTTGTCCGAGCCAAAGATGACAAAATTGAGGTGACTCTGATATAGACCTGATGAATTATTTATACAAGCTTGGATCATGGGGACATGTTCATTCCAAAAACGGTGATCAGAAGCGAGATGCCTAAGAACATCGAGAATCTTTCTATTCTGGCGTTCAACTAAGCCATTTGAACTAGGGTGATAAGCAGTAGTGTTGCATTTCTTGATTTGAAAGTAATTACAAATGTGCAAAAGAATCTCATTGTTGAATTCAGTCCCGTTGTCAGAAATCAGAGTTTTGGGTGTAGTGAAGGGGCATGCGAGTTTGTCAATAAGTGTCTTTGCTACTTGTTGTGCTGTCTTGTCTGGTAGGGCGGAAAGAATACAGAATTGTGAAAAATGGTCGACATAGACAGAGGTGTTGGTTTCCGGTGTAAGTGGTAACTCAAGAAGATCAACAGCGACTGTGTCGAATGGTTTAGAAGGGTTAGGGTAAGTTCGAATTGAAACATTATCATTTCACTTTGAGTTTCTTCAGAGAAACGATAGTCTGGTTCGAAGCTGACATCTACGGTCCCACCATGCAGGCAAGGGACGCGGGAGGTTGAGTCGAGACATACAATCAATAGATTAATAAGAAAATAATACAATTTAAGTTCCAATAAACAGATCTTGTGTGGTAATGTGGAAATGTAGAATGGGAGGACAGCCGGAGATTTCCCCACCGAGATAGGTCGGCGCCGTTCTTGGGTAACTCCTAATAGCTGCCTATTTTGCTGTAAATTTTAACCATTTACATCACCTACTTTTTTATATATGCTGTCCTCGGTAGCTACGTGCAGGGCTTCAATTACTTTCCTCTGTCTTCATGCTAGTCCTTTTCTTACCAATTCTGTCCGTTGCTAGTTGGGCATACGGTCTTTATCTACGTGGCCTATCAGCGCATTTGAGAGGCTGTGATTTCTAAAGCCCGCCTTGCGTTATCTAATTCTGGTTTGAAGACCTCCATGGCTCTCGTCACAATAAGCCTTCTTACATTTACTGCAGAGGATCTTGTAGATGTTACTTGTATGTCTCTGCTCAACCTCCTGCGTCCCCTGCCTACATGGTGGGACCGTGGAGTCGGGTCAACAATGTATACCGTCAGCTTGGAACCAGAATATCATTCCTCTGGTCAGGAATAAACTCGGAACTAGACTCATGTCTTCTTCGCCTGTCACTCACTCACTCACACACACACACACACACACACACACACACACACACACACACACACACACACACACACACACACACACACAAATATATTTATATATATATATATTATATATATATATATATATATATATATATATATATTTTATTTTTATATATATATATTATATATATATATATATAGATATATACATACACATAAGACGCTTCCGTTTACGTCACCATCATGCCTATAAGAAAATCAACGCCTCCATTTTGGTGTCCCGGCTGTTTCTCTCCCCATCACGACCCATCTTCGTCTTTTTGACGGAATTTATCAGAACGCAGATTTGATATACAAATTGGTAGAAATAACATATCACTCGACTGTGTATTCATGAAGGGAACAATCATTGGAAATTGATACATTTCCATGTTTGAGGTGGGGTTTGGGGTGGTGGTGGTTGGGGAGTGGTATTGGTGGTAGGCCAGAGGTGCTGGTGAGTGGTGGTGATGGTGGTGGTGATGGTGGTGGTGATGGTTGGAGTGGTAGTGGTGGTGATAGTGGTTGGGGTTATGGTGGAATTAGAGAGTTGGTGATGTTGGTAGGGGTAGTGATGATAGTGGTGATGGTGGCTGTGGGTTGTGGTAAAGCTGGGGGTATTGGTAGGGTTGAGGTAACGGTGGTGACGGTGGTGGGAGCTGTGAGGTGGTGAGGGGGGTTGGGAGGTGAGGTTGGAAGTATCCAGAAAAGGACACCTGAGGCTACAATTTAATTAGTCAATTAATTCTTGCTGACATTACACAGCTTCATTCAGCTCGGGGAATATCACTTTGCTGAAGGTGGCTGATCTTTAGCGTTTTTATTTCTCCAAAATTTAGTCGGTTTTAGTTTTCCTCTTTCGTTTCATAGGTCGAATATTTTCTGTTTTTCATTTTTGTGTTGAAAAAATCAATACTATCGTACATTACCATGAACTAAAGTCTGCAGTGTGTCAAACTGTAACGACGAATTATATCGGATACGTACAAAAAATATTCACTTTGAGACATATTTTTGTTTGGTCTACCAGTACATACCACTGCTTAGTTCCAATTTCGGGGGAAGGTGGTTGGATTTGTTCGTATTTTTCTACTGCAGACAGATGAACAGGGACCACAAATTGTCAAAAGGACACAAGTGTATATTTTGTTGATTTCTGTTTGTAGTAGGTCTATTGTGACAAAAACATCTTTCGAAAACAAAAGTGCTTAATGCCTCACTTCATTAACAACAACAAACAATACGTTTTTATGCTTCTGATATCTCAGGACTCACGTTGATATGTCGGGAGTGATATAATAATAATAATAAAATAAAAACTATCCACTATCCACGTGTGTGTTCCGCCTTGAAGCTTAATAAATAACTGAGGGTCTCCCTTGTGCTCGTTTCACACGTATCGAATTTTCGTCGCGCGTCGTCTACGACACGACGTCGTGCTCTCAAATGACCATGGGTGTCTATGTGAAAGCGTCTATAGACAGCCATGGTTATTTGAGAGCACGATGTCGTGTCGTGGGTAGCGCACGGCGAAAAGCCGATACGTGTGCAACGATCCAGGACGATACACCCTCTACATAACAAGTGTCAAACGTACACTGCTTTTATGTCGTACATTACCGAGAACTAAAGTCTGCAGTCTGTTTTGTGTACAAATAGTTTTATCTTATTCAAAAATGTGATTAACTCTTTGTCATTTTTGCCAAGTACGACCACTAGAAGGCCATCTATGTACCAATAGCCTTTTCTCCCTTATAAGGTAGCTAAGTCACCAATATTACTCTCCTCCACTACCTTTTCCACCCCTCCCATTTCAACTCCTTATGGATGACGGGTCATTCCTGCATCCGCAAACTACCCTGGGTCAAACGCAATGCAGCAAGACACAGTACATCCACAGCAAGGCCACTTCCCTTAATCGGCGACTCCCCCTCTCCGTTTCCTCATGCAGAGAAAGGGAAGACGGGGAGAAATCCCTTCAGGCTGCGCCAAAATATCATTCACACTTGAGCCCCCTGTACCTCCCTTCCTTGCATAACAGTGTCTTCCATACACAATCATTCTCCACTCGTCCCTATCTCCTACCTTTTCCCTTCCTTGCTCAACAGACATTTCCCTCTTGCTCAACACCACCTTCATCCCATCAATCCATCTCATCCTCGGTCGTCCTCCCAAGTTCACCCCCCACCTCTGCCTTCCACATCTCTTTTACTAATCTTTCATCACTCATTCTTTCCATGTGTCCAAACCATCCCAACACTCTTTCATCAGCCCTATCTGCCATCTCCTTTTCCACTCCCGCTCTTCTCCTTACCTCCTCGTTTCACACTCTATCCAACCTAGTAACCCATTCCATACTTCTCAGGCATTTCATCTCATACATATTTAAACTTTTTCTCTCTGCCTCTCTTAAATTCCAAGTCTTTGCCCCATACAATACCGTCGGCATAATCATCCCTTCATACAATCTCCTCTTTGCATTTATTCCCAGTTGCCTATTTCTCATAACAGTCTTCACTCAACCAAGGCATTTACTTGCTTCTCTCAATTTACAATTTACCTCTACCTCCATTCCTCCATTTTCTGTAACATGCGACTAGAAGACAATATAGATAATTTTATTTCCAAAACCGCATCACTGCGAACAACATAACTCTGGAAGCATAGACTTTATCTATTTAGTATATTTCTATACAGAATAGTTCTCTTATTATAACAATATTTTCTTTATAAACTAT
>NC_134808.1:22087785-22092785 GCF_046742065.1 Oratosquilla oratoria | reverse complement strand
TCTGGTATATATTCATGACGACCTAAGATATGCTTGGATGTTTCAATCTGAATTATAAGCACTGCAGTAGAGATTGAACCTTTACAGAACAGATGAATTATTTTTCAGAACAGTATATTTCAGTCTGAATAATAAAAATTGTAAACATAAAATCTCCATATGCAAGTGAACTTAAACGGAGGGACTAAATTATTTTTCAGCTCATCCTATTAGTGGGAATCCAAACTCAACGTAATCGAGAACTGTATAATTCCATTTGGGTTAAAATTAATCCATATTAAACAATCCAACACGATTGACCGGCTCCAGTTTACTAGACGAAGTACTTGACAAAGTACCAACTAAGTAAACTAAAAAGATTACGAGCAAAAAAAATTGCTTTATCGAACTAGCTAACGGTGTCTGCAGATACAAACATATTGTTGTGTTAAGAAATTGAATAACGCTTAACTAAGCAAATGTTGCCAATGAGGAGCGTTCTCAAATTTACGCAAGGGTAATCTTACCCTTCCAGACCAATTTGATTAATCCCCAGATTGTGCAGTACGATTCTGAACTAATCCTCACGTGACTAGGCAACAGATAGTTTGTTCTTCACTCCCAACCTAATCTCTATTTCACGAAGGGCAGTGCTCAAATAGTCTATTCTTCGACTTTTGCGTACCTTGATACATTTGTTGACAGGTATACGTGTAGATTCTGGCCCTGGTACATAAAGGCGATTTTTATGGAGTTAAAGAAGTGGATTTCACCCTTACGTGGGGCTTGATTGATAAAACCTCCCTGCAGGTCAGGTCAGAGTACGATTCTTAGCCTCCACCACGAAAAAAAAAAAAAAAAAAAAAATCTCTGCCTGAAGAAAAATAAAAATTTATGCAAGTATGCCATCACCCTGGTGAGGTCAACTTTAGCTCGAGATCATCGTAAACCCTTCGTCGATGACCAACTTCTACCCCAAATAAAAAATCAAATCATATATCAATTCCATCGATTAAATCGATTTGTAAAAACGTGTGAGGAACTTAAGTATTTGTTTTCTTTTCGTCTTTTCTTTTTTCCTACGTTAATTCTGTGGCCTGTAATCCGTGACAAAGGTTTTTGATTGTAGATTCTGAAAGGGAACAAATCTCTTGTATTAAGTGAAATGCCACAAAGACTGTGGGTTAGAATTTCTCCCAAAAAGAGAGATTGTTTGTGGCACGCCAGGGTGGAGAATAGGAAGAAAAAGAAAAGAACATAAGAGTAAATGAAAATAAAAACAATAACCAAATAAAACTAAAAGGCATAGAAAGAAAATGTAAAAAGAGGAAATAACAGAAAAGACAAGATCAATGAAGAAATGAACAGGTGAGAAAATAAAGGAAAACAAAATTGAGAAAAAAAGAAAAAGAAAGAAAAAAGTAAAAGGGAGACAAAAAAAACAAACAAAACAGAATAACAAAAAAACAGAAAAAGAGGAATCAGTTAAGAAGAGAAATAAAATAAAGAATAACAAAGGAAAACAGCAGAGAAAAAACGGAAAGAAAAAAAGGAAAATAGAAAAAAACAAAACGGAAACATGGTAATAAATATAAATACTAAATCGTCGTTCAGTAATGATGGCTTTGATTCTCTTCCCTTTATAACACACTTTGAGGGTTAGCTATGGATACAGACAAGTGTGGCTAATGAATACTGAACGTAATATCAATGGGATGACTCACGCAAACACCAGAAAAAAAAAAAAAAAGTCCATACATTTACTACTTCAGTATATACATAACTTTTTAAAATTATTCCAACCTTATTTTATTAAATTAATTCTTTACTTGCTGGTTCCTAACCTATTTTCTATATTAGCATGATTCCAAGGTACAGTAGTATGTACATAGATAAAAAACACATAAATGGATAAATTACCCATATTCCATCTTCCACCTCGTGATGACCCTGGGATATGCTGCCGCGTCAAATACGTCATCCCATCTTATCTCATTAACATAAATGACCTTCTTCGTTTTTCTGGAGTCTTTTTTTCGTACACGTGCACTTGTGTTACACAGCCATATGCATGTTTATCCACTCACATCGCAGTCACAATGTCATCTACGATAGCGCTTATCATTCCTATACGTTCTAATTATCTTATGTTAACATTTAACACCAAAAGAATCATGACATATCTCATACGTGACGTATATCATATACCTCATACCAGATATATGCCACGCAAGATACATTATCATATTCAGTGAAACGCTGGTCCCACAGTCTAGTCGCTTCTTTGATTAACAATGTTATCTATACAGTGAGCTTCATAGATGAAGGATATTACAGTAAGTTGGTCTTTTCTTGGTTATGTCTATTCGTCCGTTGAAAATGCGTTTTACGATTTTTGTAATCTATTTTAGCTGCCATTTATTCAGTTCTCCTAATCAATTAGTATTAGTATTTTGTAAGGGGAAAAAACCCTGGTATATGTATGTATGTATGTATGTATGTATTTTATCGGAGATAGCCAGCGCCTCTGTCCTTGGGGACAATATTACACCGAAGAGGTGGACCCGTAGAAGTACAGTAGTAAAGGAAGAATTTAAGGAGGGGTAGCAGAACGGAAGTATAGTAGAGATGTCACGTAAATCCCTAAAATACTGTCTGCATAAAACATAGATTTAATGCTCCATTCAATGAGACAAAACCAGGTGACAGAAAGCCAACGAGCTGCAGGAAGCCAAAGGAACCCAAACTGAACCAAGGGCATTTTGTAAAAGGGCTCTTTAGCAGCAGATATCTATAGTGTCCCAGAAGTTTCTACTTCTGGTAACAAACCTTGTGTAATGAAGTTACTAGACAATGAATCTACTAGTCAGCGAATCTATTTGTCAAACGAATTAGTCTCCAGCTATTAGTCGTCCCTCAGAATTTACTTCGAACTAACTCCTAAACATCGATTATTATCTTTTTCCAATTCTGGATTATGAACAAAGTCTTTGTATACTTTATTGTTAGTACATCATATCCGTTGAATGTATGATCCTGCGCAGTATCTGTATCCATAGTATGTATATTAGAACGATACAAAGAAGAAAAGTAGAGCCTTGCCTAAGAGGCTGGTAATTAGTTTCCGGACCAAACTCAAGGTTTCTAGTTACACTCTTCTACTGTTTTTCCTCCTCTTTTTCATATAAAGAGAGATGACACTAGTAACTGGCTTCCTCCTCTTTCTACTAGCCATGGACATAGAAACAGACCCACAATAATACAACACAGAAAAAAAAGTCACAAGTGCATTTCAAGAAACATCTGTTTGAAGGCTCGAGGACCGATAACGACCTCTATGGATCCGCTGGTTTCAGACTGAAAAACTAGGCAAATGTTCTTTTACTATTATTTTCAGGTCCTACTGATAAGCGCACAGGTGTACATTGGCTAGAGTCTGAAGCTGTTAGGGAACACCTATCTTTTATTTTATTTCATTTCATGTTTCATTTATTTTTGCCAGGATCATATATAGTCATCATTTTGCCAGGATCACATATATTCATTATTTTGCCAAGACAATCTAACTCATGCAAACAAGAATAATCTCAAAAATAACTATACTTTTTACTTTAACTTGTGTCAATACTAGAAACGGGTTAGATTAAGTTATGCTGATAAACAGTGAGTTAGATGTAAAAAGTGAAAGAAGAAGAAAAAAAAAACACTTTGTGGAAGAGAAACAGGTGCTCATAAACACACGTAGCCTACAAATCAAATGGGCCACGTCAAGACCTCTGGGTGTCACTACGACTCTTCATAGGTGAATGGTTCCTCACACCTGCACCTAGCACAGTCCTGTCATTATCTCAAGCTTATAAGGCTTATATTCCCGAACCACAATAAACATACTCACCTTTGTGACTAGAGGATTTATGTATGTAGGCCTAAATCTAAAGGGGAGAGGGTTTAGTAGGGAAGGGTAATTCTCAGATACATTTCTGCAAAACCCTATGATACAACGAAATTCACAACATATCAGCTTCTAGTAATTTGCCTAATCCTTAATAACCTTTGACTTTCACTCCTCTAGATCATAGGCTTCATCTACTTCAGTACGTCCAACCCAAGGGCAAAGCAAGCGTAACAGCATCACGCAAAAATATTGATTTCCTACGTCTTTTGTGATCTAGTTGTTACCAATAAGAGGTATTGGTCTGTTTGCTAGAGGAGGTGTTAGCGAAGAAAGGAAGAACTAAAGAAAGTGAAAAGAGAAAAATGAATATATATATATATATATATATATATATATATACATATATATATATATATATATATTAATGGAAGTACAATGAAAAAAGAAATAAGACATATCTGCTTGTACAACGATGTTTGATACTTCCGATATGTAATAATCATTTCTAATTCAAACTGTCATTTTCCTAACCTTGACACCATCCGAATATATTTTATGTGTTTCATATACCATTGCAGTGGCGGAGTGGAGACAGGCGAGGGGTTGGGGAGGTATTTTTACTTCGGTTATCCGAATATACCTGAAATCCGAACACTTTGTGGTCCAATTATTGCAACTGTGAAGACCTTTTAAGTAGGCTGGTTGTCACGAAAGAAGATAGATTCAGTATTACACTATCTACATAAGGAAGAAATATGAAAAATAGACAATTATCGTCTAAGCACAAAAATGGATCATTTATGAGTGTATTTCACTCGTTACCTGATGTTAATTAGAGAAACTGTAGCACTACAGGTATCCGAACCTGTTCCATAACCTACCAGACCTTTTCCATTATTATTCCAATGTTATTGTATCAATAAGGTTTATTCATATAAATCTGCTATAATCATGAGGCAGGTAGAGGTACATAGGAATATACTAAATATCTAACGAAGGGAGATATGTTTGCATTGTTGGGAGATATCTTGGGTCAGGTTTGGTTGGTTCGAGTTCGATGGATCGATCCTTTCTGGTCGAGGAAAATTAAAAAATCAGTCTCCATGTCCTCTGAATTATTTCTTAC
>NC_134808.1:22080285-22085285 GCF_046742065.1 Oratosquilla oratoria | reverse complement strand
CAGAGTGACGAACTAAAGGAAGTTAAACCTATATGAATATTAGACACATTGTTGAACTGTCCTTAGTGACGTCGAGAATACTGTAAGCGAAGTCGTCCTGCAGTTTTTCAAATTCACAACATTTGACGAGAATCGTGATTGTGTGACTGGAGACTTAAGGTACTGTTCTTGGGATGCCTATAACATACAGAAACATGATGACAGCCAGAGACTATTCCTATGGGTCTGTTAGTTGACCTCTCATACCCATTTTGGGGATCGGGTAATAGCCTACAGAACTGCTTTTCTGAAGGCCAGTGCCACTTCGTTCATGCTTCTCTCCAGGTGTCATTCGACTACAGGATGTGTATATAACGTGGATTAACTGACGACATGACAATGGAATTACAAACGACAGTGGCGTCGTATGACGTTGTGAGATTATTTGGTCGACGATGAGAACATGCCGGTCAAGGACATGAGCCATGTTGGACAAGGCGCGACGCTTTCGACAAGTTGCACTCATAAGATCATTAACGCGACGGCATGATCAGCGACGGCTCTCGCTCCAGCGATGTCGTCGTCTGTGACAGCAATTGAGTTAATGTGTTTAGAGACATATGGCGACGATATCCACACCGATATATGACGATATATACATAGTGTTTCCGTACATTTTCATCCACGTTTTTTGGTTGGGCAATAGGTTCCATCACCATAATTCTCTTGCCGCCGACATTTGATTTGATGATTTGTTCTTTTGAAGCAATAAGTATTCATACAGCATTTTTGACATATCAAAATTTTGCATCTCAGATGCTTCATAATTTTACATAAACATTTGTTGTCTATATTAACATAATCATAAAACTTTTGTAATGGAAGTGCTCCTATTAGAGAGTACCATTTGTATTAGTTCTTGGTTTTTTGTTTGTAAAGTTTACCATCTAGCTGGAAGTTGGAAAAAAAATTGCATTGACAATTTTTGTTACATACTCATTCATCAAGTAAACATAGCTTCATCACATTTCTGCACGGTGTATTGCACTATTGAAACGTATGTGTATTCTATTTTTCTACACCCTCTATTATAACCTTTTGCATTTCTAAAAAAAAAAAAAAAAAATTCTCACCTGGCGACTTAATGCTAGTGGTTTTGGGAAGTCACTGCTGAGAATTGTTTGGAATATGAGCTAAGAGACTGCACAAGACCATAAGACCTGTACTAAGCAGCTCCATGTCCATTACCACATATCCCTATCAATAAAGTCATCTAATCTTCTCTTGCAACAACATATTGTTTCACTCCGTAGGTAGAAATGACCGTAATGACAGAAAAACTGTAAAAACAATAAGAAAACAAGGGAGCAGATGTGAAGGGCATTATGGCTGATATATATATATATATATATATATATATATATATATATATAATATATATATATAACCCAAAAGAGAATAATGAAGAAGATGCAAAAGAAACTATGGGTACAACACATGAGACAAGAGGAAGGAAATATCAATTCTTTACTTCTCTCAGGCTCCTCTTGAGCTGAATAAAATCAACTGACGTTAGTCAGATTGCGGAGGCGTTCAAAGTGACGAAAGTCCTTCAGGGACAAATATGATATAGGAAAAATTGTAGATATCTTTGTATTTCGTTGGTGACAACCATTGCTTCTGTCAAGAGGGACATCGCGTCAAAGAGACGGTAGAGACAGGTGGCCAAAGAAGAGGACAGAAGGCGAGACTGTAGAAATTAAAAACGATCACCATTCTTATTTGAGTACAGATTAGTCTCCAATTATAAAGCATTCTGCGTGACTCTGTTCCGTAGGGATTTTCATTAAAGTTCAAGAAATGCTGACAGCATAACAGTTTTGCGGTCAAGATTCCAGACGAAGGAAGTTGATAAGAAAGGAGGCATGGTCGGTGTAAGAGGCTGGTAGATGTCGACATTCGGGGTTGTAAAACAGACGGTGGTTGATATTGATGTCTTTTGTGTTATGAGTACTGGTTCAAAGTCCTTATGTTATCTTTGCAGGAAGGTTCTCAAATATATGGGTGAAATAGCCTAATGATGACCAGATTAAAATAGTAAGTAGCCGCGGTAACGAAGAGGTTAAAATGTTATGTACGAGTTAAAGGTCCGCATCTTTCACTAGATACAAGAAACGCTTTCTACTATTAAAAGAAGTAATTTTACCTGGTTTTCTAAGTCTATCTAGATGGCTGGCCTATCTATATAATTTTTCGGTGATTTTTATGAGCATTGCCATTGCAATGAGTAAAATTCTACTTTATAGTGGTAGAATGCTTTCGCCAAAGCTGTCTAAAGGTTCCTTTGAATATTTGTGTTATCAAGGCAGGACGGAGACTCTCGCAGGAGTCTTGGCGAATAGCTCTTCTTGCTATACTAGCTCAGATGGAGGAATTCGCACAACTTCAGACCAAGGGTCATCCTGGCTTTAAGCAAACCACCTTGCTCTTGCCGTATCTGGTTAAAGGTAAGTAGGTAGGTAGGTAGGTAGGTAGGTAGATAGGAGTGTAGATGTGTAGGTGTGTGCGCGTACGTCTGTGTGTGTGTGTGTGTGTGTGTGTGTGTGTGTGTGTGTGTGTGTGTGTGTGTGTGTGTGTGTGTGTGTGTGTGTGTGTGTGTGTAATGATAATAATAATGATAATAATACTGTAATAACGATAATTACGATGATAATGATGATGATGATGATTACGATGACGATGGCGATGACGATGACGATGACGATGACGATGACGATGATGTGATGATGATAATGATGATGATGGTGGTGGTGATGATGATGATGATGATGATGATGATGGTGATGGTGATGATGGTGATGATGATGATGATGATGATGATGATGATGATGATGATGATGATGATGATGATGATGATGATGATGATGATGATGATGATGATGATGATGATGATGATGATGATGATGATGATGATGATGATGATGATGATGATGATGATGACGATCATCATCATCATCATCGGTTTTTTGGGTATAGCTGAAAATATACATCCTAAAAGATGTGTGTGTGTATGAGTATATGTGTACGTGTGTGTGTGTGTGTGTGTGTGTGTGTGTGTGTGTGTGTGTGTGTGTGTGTGTGTGTGTGTGTGTGTGTGTGTGTGTGTGTGTGTGTGTGTGTGTGTGTGTGTGTGTGTGTGTGTGTGTGTGTGTGTGTGTGTGTGTGTGTGTGTGTGTGTGTGTGTTTATAACCTGTCTCTACCTTCCTCACCGATTAATGCCAGGCTATCCTCTTCATATCCACGGAAACCTATTGCCAGCGTGTGTTAAAAGTACTACAGATGGTACACACGTGTTTAAAGTCAGGGGCCGCCTGCAAGTGTTTACGTTCATATGGTGTTGACCAAAACTTGTTACTCTTTCTCCTCACGTAAGCTGGCGCTAGTGTCTACACATCTGTACAAAATTGTTCTTGGGACGGATCTTACGTTGTGGAAGAAATTTTATATATATATTTTTTTTATTAATAACGACTTTAAATATAATCATGCATTGACATGAGCATCTGTGAGAGTTTTGTTTTCGTTTGCGGATGATGGGTTTTGCATTGCAAAGAAAGAGCAGCTCAGCGGATTGCTGTCGCCCCCCAACCTCTGAAACGCTTCATCATGTTCAGAATGTTACAAGCTATTTAGTGCCACATTGAGGGTCTTCTGAACCGGGCAAAACAATCTCTTCCTTACAGAACACATTGCATACATTTCTCACCACCCATACAACCTTAACAAAGAAGTTTAAAGACCTGGAGTGAAATATAAAGGTTGTATCGTGCTCCTGGGGATAGACCGATGAGCCTGTAGGGACCAAGAAGGCTGGACGCTCACCAACAGGTGATGAGTGAACGTGTGAACGGGGTATTTGGTTGTCGAACACTTTGGTTAAACTCCAAAAACCCCGTTCATACGTTCACACATCACACGTGTCTGTCGAACCGCGTTCGACGAACTGTTAGACCGTCTAAACCCCCTCTAAGTTACGTTGCAGCTTGACCTCAGTATTCCTCACTACTTTACCACTCTTGTATTCTCAATCACACCTTTACCATGTGGTTTGCAGAATCTCCTCCTCCCTATCTCTTCATTCTAATATTGTATCTATTGTTGGCACCTTAGGATCTTACCATGGTTCTTTTTCTATTGCAATCTCATTCTTCCATTCAATTCTGTTTCCATACCTCGTTCTACTCTTTTTCTGCTCTCTTTTCTCTTTTTATTTTTCTCTTTTTCTGCTCTTTTTCTATTTTTTCCTGTATTTTTCTGTTCTACCTGGGTTGTTCTGTGCCGGTCTGAGCCTCTTATGTAAGGTGGATCACAAGAAGGAAGATAGACTTTGGTAAAGTTTCAACAAAGGTAGAAAAAGAGATGCCATATTGATTTAGTCTTTTAGTCGGTATGCTAATCTTGTAGCAATTAGAATTCTCGATATCTACAAATTATTCTAAGAAATAATTCTATTTCCCAAAATGGTTTTAGTCCTTCATTTCATTACAGCTTCATAGGGAAAAGGATAATTACAAAGGATTACAAAGGCGGAGCATGCCGACAGAAGACCTTTTGGTCCATACCTAGGTCGGATGCGAAAAATAATAATAATAATAATAAATTAATAAATAAAAACTACAATAATATAAATAACAAATAAAATACATAAATAAATGCATACAAATAAAATACATAAATAAATGCATAATTTTCTATTTCAGTGTCCTTACCATATACAGACATTATGTAAGCATTTCCTTTACCAGGAAGAGGCATGTAGGTCGCCATATTTCCCACAAAAATTCCATAGTGGGAGCTCTTAGTTAATACACTTCCCATAAAAGCGGAAAAACTTTCATTATCTCATGTACAACATATCCATTCTTTTCAAAAATCCTCCTCACAAGGTGCATCTCTGAAGGAAAGGACTTAACTGCAGCCCTTTAGGTGTTACATTCCTTGTGCATAGCCCCTTGAGACT
>NC_134808.1:22072785-22075285 GCF_046742065.1 Oratosquilla oratoria | reverse complement strand
CTTGAGGCTACCACTGCTCTTATTGTCATCGTCGTAGTCGCCGTCCAGATGTCTTCTTCCTCTCAATCGTTGTTCATTTTGTCGTCGTTTTTGAGTCCTTTCTTCTTTGATGACTTTTTTTAATTTGTACCTAAACATTTACCAGCTTCATTACTATGATCTATTCTATAGAGTTTTGGTCTGTGTTATGTCACAAAATTTTGTTCAGCTGAGAAGAATCTAGTCTGGTTTGCTCTGAATTAGATTTCGGTTGATCGAGACAAGCAGACCGGATTCTCCCTTCCGCCAGGCATTAAAAAAAAAGAAAAAAAAAAGAAAAAGAAAAAAAAAATTGTCGCCCAAAACATCTATTCAGTACGCCATGGTGTTGGAAAGGTTAAATGTCGCGTGCAACAATATAAGAAGTGCGTTAATTGCATGTCGAGTGCATCAGCTCCCTCCATGAAACGATACACAGAATCCTTTCGGCATGTCAACATTCTATCGACCGAAGCAACACCGCCTTCAGCACCAATAAAGCTCAACAATCTCCCCGCGAGTCTTTTGGCTCCATCACCAAACGAAATCGTCTGGCTTTGATAAAACTAAAAACATACAGATTATGTCTCGGAGTTGGAGGGGTCACTTAAGGCGGTTTCAGCC
This sequence comes from Oratosquilla oratoria, assembly GCF_046742065.1. NCBI lineage: Eukaryota > Metazoa > Arthropoda > Malacostraca > Stomatopoda > Squillidae > Oratosquilla > Oratosquilla oratoria. The sequence goes on along the minus strand of NC_134808.1, from coordinate 22,074,643 downwards.
ACTTCAAAGCTTCTTCAAGGCCCCTTCATTCTAGCCCAGACATCCCACGGGGCACGAATAATGATAATTGTAGATGAGAGTCATTTCCTCCATAGAATGAAAGATCACGATACATGGATTTACTATTCTTGGGGAAAATGCAACTGGTAGACAAATTAAGATTTCTGTATTCAACAGTTGCGTGAGCTGTTAGCACTTAAGGGCAGTTTTTTAAATATTCCCATAGCATACAAAAGAAAGAGCTGAAGTATTTTCTTTACTTCTTTTGATACCTTCAGTATTATGGTGTACTGAAGTGCAGCCCCATGTTTGACAGAACCGTCTTTGGTCTAAAACACTCGGATGAAGAAGCGGAAGGCTTCATACCCTCTCTTAAGGAGTCAGAGCACCTACCTGGCCCCGATCCCCTGGCTCCCTAAAAATTCGATGCGGATCTTACAAGTGATGGTAGCATGGTGGGAATTCCAGTCAGGCCCTATCCCAAAGAGTTCCCTGTTTTTAAGATAATTTAGGCGCAAGTTGAAACCTGGCAGTCTTACAAGGGGTCTACGGAAAAGCTGTCATCTCTGTACCGGGAGCATCATAGCAATATCAACAGCAGCAAGAACAGAAACAACAAGAGCAGGAACAAGAACAACATTATTATCAAGATCAACATTATTATTACTAACAACACCACCACCAACAACAACATCAATGCAACAGCAGCTACAATATGTCAACAAAAATAACGGAATAACAAAAATAATAACAATAATATCAACAACAGCAACGGCAACAACACTAAATATCCCCAAAGATGAACCCTCTCGCAGTTATTCAAATTACATTTCAGAAATGATGTGAAACCGTATGCAGTGTTATGAAAGTAAAACCAGAGCTAAGCAGTAAACCTCTCCTCCGGCTACTAATGTTGCTGCTCCTCTTCTTCAAGGAAATTGAGAGCACAACAAGCGCTTCCACATGTCCGACGTCACGACAACAGCGGCGCCAGGAACTCTCTCCATCCCGAAGGACGCAAAGGTTCGTGAAGGGACGTACGGCTAATGGGGGCGGACAAGCTCCGCTCGTCGCAGCGCAAGACTCCGACTTGTTCGATGTAATCAAGAAGGTTACCGGGCCGAGGACGAGTGGGAGAAGGTTTGTGGGTGGGAGGTGGGTGAGGGAGGGGGGGGGTAAGGGAATAGGAGGGAAGTGCGAAGGACAGAGGGAGGGAGGTAGGGAGGGTAAAAGTGGGCTTACTTTGATACAAGATATTTTGTTAGTGATTTGGTCGAATAGATTTCAAGTGACAGCATGAAATGTACTAGTGTTAGACAGAACAAGATATACGAGGTATGTTCATATGTTCCAGGAGATAGAGTAAAGGAATGTTGACGGGATAGATGAGACTAAAAGTGAGGAGGAAGAATGAAAGGAGGGAAGGAATAATTGACGAATACCAAGAGGAAAAGAGGTATATGCCAAAGAAAAGAATGGTTGAGGAAAATGAAGAGAAAGGTGATCGGCTGCCAAAAAAGTAAAGAAACAGGAAAAAGGGAAAGGAAAGGTAAGATTAACAGAAGTAGATAGAGGAAGATGGGAGAAGAGGAAGTACGTTTGGATTTGCGAATGGGAGAGAGTGAAGGAAAGAAGAGAGCAAGACAGAGATTACCGGGCGATAACGATACAAAAGAGATCGATGAAAAGGAAATGAATGATTCGAAAGAAACATGAAAAAGAAAAAAATATTCCCGATAAGACGGAAAGGAAAGTGAAAAAAGTTTTATAAGGAAGTCAGATAACTAATAAAAACTAGAAAACCTTTAGGGAGTTTTCTAGATTCTTTGATTAATAATCACTTCCTCGTTGCATTTCT
>NC_134808.1:22062785-22067785 GCF_046742065.1 Oratosquilla oratoria | reverse complement strand
GACAACATCAAAAGTGACAAAATTTTCACATTGAATGAGAATCAGACAAGAAACAATGGTCTCAAACTGTCCGGAAATAGATTCAATTTGGAAGTGGGTAGAAACAACTTTGCCAACCGTGTAGTTAATGAATGGAATAAACTTCCTGCACAGGTAGTGCAATGTAGTTCAGTTCGAAGCTTTAAGAATAATTTAGATAAATACCTAAGCAAGATGCTGTAATGATTATAATTTATCTTATATTATTTGTTTTTGTTTTGTTATCTTTTGTCGGTCTGATTTTCATTTATTATTAGTTATATGTCAATTTATTATTATTTACTATTTACCTGTTTGTTTATCATTTAACTATACCTATGCATCTATTTATCTATTTTATTTGTTATTTACATTATTATAGTTTTTATTTATTATTTTATTATTAATATGATTTTTTTTTCGCATCCGACCTAGATATGGATCAAAAGGTCTCCTGTCGGTATGCTCCGCCTTTGTAATCCTTTGTGTGTGTGTGTGTGTGTGTGTGTGTGTGTGTGTGTGTGTGTGTGTGTGTGTGTGTGTGTGTGTGTGTGTGTGTGTGTGTATGTGTGTGTGTGTGTGTATCTCTGTGTCTGTGTCTGCGTATGTGTGGTGTATGTGTGTGTGTGTGTGTGTGTGTGTGTGTGTGTGTGTGTGTGTACGAAAGTACCCATGTACGTACGTGTGTATTTACCTACCTAATTGTATTTACTTACCTGTAATATAGAGTAAAGGAGTAATACCATTGAAATCCTGTCTGTTTTTCTCTTACGATGATACCATTTAAGGATTTAGTTTGAGTAATATCAACTTCTCACACATTCCAAGATTTAATGGAAATCTGTATATCCTAACATTCATTAGACACATATTTTTCTTATCTCATTCCAATGATCTCGCGACCTTACAATGAAAAAAGCAATAATTCAGGGCCAGTCAAGTAATATTTTATATTTTCAAAACCTTTTCGTTACTTTCCCCTTCCATGCCGTATGGATTCGCTTGGACCAGTCGAGGAGAAAGTTACGCGCTTGCGCGTTGTAGACGTTTGCGTAGTCGCTACGTTGTAACTTGTCAACAGTAGAGCGTATCTCTTATCGTCTGTACTTCTCAACATGATGTACCTTCCTTTCCTAGATTACATAAACACAATCGGTAAAAATTTCTTTTTATCAATGTTAAGAGTATATTTATGTACTCTTCAATTGCCTCTTCTCTTGTGAGTTTTAAGAAAACGACCATGAACAAACACGAATTCGAATGCGAATACGAACACGACCATGAACAACCATGAACACAGCCATGAACAAACACGAACACGGCCATGAACAACCACGAACACGACCATGAACAAACACGAACACGGCCATGAACAACCATGAACACGACCATGAACAACCACGAACACGACCATGAACAACCACGAACACGACCATGAAAAAACACAAACAAAACGAACGCGCGCGCGCACACACACACACACACACAAAAACACAAATGCACAAACACACGCACACGCACACACACACACATACAAACGTGCACACACACACACACACACAAACACACACACACACACACACACACACACACATACAAACGTGCACACACACACACACAAACATACACAAATGCACAAACACGCGCACACACACACACACACACACACACACACACACACACACACACACACACACACACACACACAAGGACTGACCGCTACAAAAACAGTGCCATCCCATCCATTGTGCACATAATCAACTCTATGTAAACTTGTACCGTGTATATACTCTAAGTTTTATATTTCTAATAAGCTTTTATAATGTATTATTGTCAGTGTACTACTGCAATCGAAATAAACCTTTTATTATTATTATTATTATTACACATACACACACACACGCACACACGCACACACATACACAAACGTACACATACACAAACGTACACACACACAAACGTGCACACACACACACACACACACACACACACACACACACACACACACACACACACACACACACACACACACACACACACACACACACACACACACACACACACACACACACACACATGCACGAACCCACTCCCATCCTCCTTCCTGTCCCTCCAACCTGCGCCTGCAGTAGTTACTCGGCGCATTGCTCTCACTGGTCCTTGAACTAATTTCTAGGCCTCATGCTGGCTTATCCCGTGGTTTGCTTTAGTCTTCATATTAGTTTATTTTATTATCAACGTATAGTGAATAGATTTACCTCCGACAAGTAGCGGCTTAAGCTGTTATAGGAAGTTAGTTGGTGGATATAATGTATTTACATGTGATGTTATTTTCACAACTAATGAATTGAATTCTAAGGTTTGAATCTTATATATATACGTATATATATAATATATATATATATATATATATATATATATATATATATATATATATATATATATATATATATATATATATATATATATATATTTGGTCATCTGCTTTTGGGAACCTGACTGATGATATCTTGAAATTAAGTCATGCGATAAATTGCAACCATCCTGAAACTCATAATTGTGTCGCATGAAAAATGATAGGTGTAATAAAGTACATGAAACTGTCATATGTACACACACACACACACACACACACACACACACACACACACACACACACACACACACACACACACACACACGCACACACGCACACACACACGCACGCACACACGCACACACACATACACACATGCACAAATGCACACACACACACACACACACACACACACACACACACACACACACACACACACACACACACACACACACACATACACGCACACATACACGCACACATACACGCACGCACAAATGCACGCACGCACAAATGCACACACACACACACACACACACACACAAATACACACACACACTACACATAGGTTATGATTGAGGGATGATATGGGACTACTTTAGTATATGTGACTTGCTATGGATGATTAAGAATGTTCGTGGAAAAGTTGGACAAGCAAAGAAAGGCGAAGGGCAGTCTGTCTACCGAGAACAATGAAAGAGTGGACGGGAAGATAAGTGGGTGGAAGCGAAGGCGGTAGTGGCGGAGGTGGGGGATGGGGGTCGAGAGCGGGGCGCTGGAGGGACCGATTGGGCCTAATTTGAATAATGGTTGGTAATGAGTGGTGACGGGGACTCGTGCTGCTCGTTTGTTTACTTGGTCGCTGCTCGTAGTACCTCTCGCTCCATTGTCGTTCAAGGATCTCTCTATTCCTAAACCCCCACCCCCCAAGTCATGACAACTTCTCCATGTATAAAGGAGGAGCAAGCCGACAGGAGACCTTTTGATCCATAGCTAGGTCGGATGCGAAAAAAATATAACAATGATAAATAAACAAATAAATAGAAGTAATAATATAAATGATGATAAATAAAATAAATAAATAGGTAAAGTTAAATAATACACAAATAGGTAAATAGTAAATAATGATAAATGGACAGGTGAATAATAAATAACAATCACATAAATAATAATAGATAAATAATAACAAACAAATAATATAAAATAAATGGCAGGCATTACAGCATCTTGCTTTGGTGTTTATCTAAACGAATCTTAAAGCTTCGAACTGAAATACATTGCACTGCCTCTGCCCGAAGTTTATTCCATTCATTAACTACACGGTTGGTGAAGTTGTTTCTATCCACTTCCAAATTAGATCTATTTCCTGACAGTTTAAGATATTTCTTGTCTGATTCTCAGTCAGTGTGAAAATTTTGTCACTTTTGATGTTGTCAGTTCCCTTTAGAATCTTAGAGACACCTCTGAGTTTTGTGGCTCGACGTTGTAATTTTTCCAATCTGTCAATGTCTTTAATGAGATTCGGTGACCATACGGAAACAGCATATTCCAAATGTGGACGAACTAACGATTTATATAGCATGTTAATGAGAGATGTGCTTTTGAAGTCAAAAGATCGGGCAATCAGACCTAGAATTTTATTTGCTTTCTCAGAGGCAGAAATACTCGTACATTGCTTACATAATTTGAGATCGTTACTGATAATTATGCCGAGATCCTTTTCATTATCCACTTTTGATAATTAATTTCCAAATAACTTGTAATTGTACTTACTGTTATTTTTACATATGTACATAACCTTGCATTTACTTGTGTTAAATTTCTTTAGCCACTTTTCAGACCATTGCTATAGTTTATCTAAATTTTCTTGAACACCTAATTGATTGAAGTAATCATTTGCCATTCCGCACATTTTTGCATCATAAGTAAATTTGGAGACAATAGATTTCAGTCCGTGGTCTAGATCATTTATATATACTATAAATAGAGGTGGCCCAAGAACGGAACACTGAGGAACCCCACTCGTAACATTTTTCCATCTAGAAGTTTTGCCATTTAGAAAAACTCTGTTTTCGATCGTTTAACCAATTACTAGACCAACTTAATAGGCTACCACTTATTCCGTGTGAAGCTAATTTAGTAAGTAGTCTTTCGTGGGGGACGGTATCCAAAGCTTTTGCAAAGTATAGATATGTTAAATCTATATTGTTTCTTTTGTCATAATTCGAGATGACGATGTTGTAGAATTCGAGTTAATCACGCAAGAACGTTTCCGTCTGAATCCATGCTGGCTATCATTTATCAAACAGTTACTTTCTAAATGGTGTTCGATAGCATCTCTGATAATAGTTTCAATCATTTTTCTTAATATTGAAATCAAGATTATAAGCCTGTAGTTATTTGGTTTCTTTTTGTCACCTTTTTGAATATGGGAGTAACATTAGGTAGTTTCCATTCTCTTGGGACACCTCCGGATATGATGGATTTCTTGAAAATAACTTCTAATGGAACAACAATCTCGTTTTTCATTTCCTTTAAGATTCTTGGATGCCAACCGCCAGGCCCTGGTATCTTATTAACTTTGAGTTTTTCTATACATCTTTTATTTTTTTCTTTTGTTATATTT
>NC_134808.1:22055285-22057785 GCF_046742065.1 Oratosquilla oratoria | reverse complement strand
AACCTTCAACAAAAAAGAACAATTAAATTGGAGTCGTTGGCTGCTAGACATTTCCTTGATTAAGGACTGACTGTGACCACCAGTGATTGTATGGCCCATTGTACTCAACCATGATCAGATAGACATGATCAAGAACAGGTAGAGACGTGATCAAGTATCAGTGGCCAGGCAGGAGTTATCATTAGTACGAGATAATGTCAATAAGATGAGAGTAATCTTGGAATGAGATTACATTGTTTTACTCTCAGTAAGCCTATTGTTCTGTTACGATGCTCGACAATGACATGGCTAGAAAAAAGTAAGGTTGGTATCAATATCCTAGTGATAGAAACAGTTGTATATATGAAAAAAATAATGTGGATGTTATGATAATGATACTGTTATATTGAATATGTATGTACTACACCTAGGTCTCTTAATCCATCATTCGCCAACCGCCACTTGTGCTGACGTTTGGGCTCAGGACATAAACCCACTTCGGAAATTAGCTTAGGACATAAAACACCACTAATTCCCGTGTAGGTTTATGTCCCGGGCCCAAATGTCTGCATAAATGGCGGTTGGCGATTGTTGAATTAAGAGACCTAGGTGTATGTTACCTTATTAAACAAATTGTTTATTTTGGAACAACGTCTTACAAATCTATACTTTTACTTTTATGTTCTTGAACACACGGAAACCATCCCACCACCCAACGCACATACACATGAATTTGAAGCTAGGTATTGTTAAAGGAGAGTAAGAGATAGGAATACACAAGCATTGCTGCTTTCGTGTATACTAAAATAAGGTAAATATAACTAGGCAATTACAATTAGGTAAACAAAAAAGCACACTCACACATGTAAGCACACAAACACATGCACACCCGTACATGCACACCCATCCACACAAACACACATACACACACGTAAAAACACACATACAAACACATGTAAACACACACGCACACCCAGCCACCCACTCCCATACAATGTAAACACACACACACACACACACACACACACACACACACACACACACACACACACACACACACACACACACACACACAACTCGATGGCTCAGTTGGTAGAGTTCCTGGCCGCCACTACGGTGGCCCAGGTTCGAATCCAGCCCAGGGCTGAAATAATTTTAGTATCACTGCGCTGCGAGTCGTTACTCCAACTCTCGTGGGCGGGGAATTGGGGTGTGTGTGTGTGCGTGTAAGGTCACAACATTGTCCATAGATCGGTCATATATGAGCTCTGAGCTCTCTTCCGGGAGGGAAATAGCTGTCGATCACGAGTTCAACACGTGATCCAAGACAATGGTGAATCACACACTGGCTATGAGATCTCATTCACTTGGAATCCTTTAATCTTTTCGGTGTGGCGAGCGCCTTATAAATTTCATTCTGTCTGCCACTATGAGATTTTATTCAGCCGAAGGAAACCCCTTTCAGTCAGAGAGTTGAACGAATAGACGAGAGCGAGGTCGATGACATAGGGCATATTGCATCAAGAGGAGTAACCATCGACTTTGGAGCTGAGGCACTACGCTGGAAGTTTGCAACAGGATGCAAAAGACAATGAGAGCAATTCGTCCTTCAAGTTTAAATTTTTTAATCAAAATTATATTTTTCTGTAAATTTACCAAGCTTGCTACTTGTCTTTGAAGAGAATCTGTTGCAATAGGTTGAGAGCTTTGACAAAAATTGTTTATCGTCACAGAATGGCTCACAACGCCAGCAGAGCTGTCGACTGATCTAGTCCGGTTAAGATTTGCTTCATATCTTCTAACATGTTCTACTAGCTCAGCATATTTCAGGAACTAATTCTCGATACAAGTGGCCTCGAATTATTGATGTTTTTTTAATTTCATACTACCAGCGACCTTCTGCCGTAAACACCTATGTCTCTTAATCCAACACTCGCCAACCGCCACTTGTGCGGACGTTTGGGCCCAAGACATTTACCCACTTCGGGAATTGACCCAGGACATATTTCATACTACCAGCGACCTTCTGTCGTATACACCTAGGTCTCTTAATCCAACACTCGCCAAGGACATAAACCCACTTCGGGAATTCTCCCAGGACATAAACCCACTTCAGGAATTGGACCAGGACATAAATCACCACCAATTCCCGAAGTGGGTTTATGTCCAAGGCTCAAGTGGCTCAAGTGGCGGTTGGCGAGTGTTGGATGGGCACCATCGATCCCTTAAGGACAGGAGGATTCTCTCTACTGAATGAAATAGCTTGGCTGCAGTAAGTATAAAATTCCCAAGGATGACGATCCTCCTTAATAGTTAATCAAGAATGAAGTTATCAATTTGGATGACACAATCCTTCTTGGTTGTTTCTCCCACATTCTGACGTCGATCAGTTTGTACCCCTATTCAGACCCAAACTTCACCACACCTTCAACATCAGCCCCTTGGTTATCGATAGGCGCTAAACGCAGCTGAATAAAGTACCCTGGTGGTAACTAGGTAACCAGAGTTAAAAGTTAAGTAC
>NC_134808.1:22027785-22032785 GCF_046742065.1 Oratosquilla oratoria | reverse complement strand
CGATACAGAAAGTGAAGTCTATTATAAGTGTAGATAGAACGTATGTGAATTTCATGCAAACAGTACCTTGTAGGTCGGTATAGACAGCCCAGTACATTCTGTGGGTTATTATACGTCTCATTGCAGGGACGTGTTGTCGGTGTTCGGTTGGACGCAAAGTGTACTAACTTGTTTTAAATGCTGTTTTCAAAATATCACTTTTTTGGTATCTAAAACTTAAACATTTTTCCCGATGGAGGGAAATACTTGCAATGTTTGTTGGTGAGGTTCGTGTATGTATATTCAAAATAGCCGTCTTTCTGTACTACTTTTTTGTTCAACTTCACCGAAAGGAGAGATTATGTAATTTTTCTTTCATTCCTAATATATATATATATATATATATATGTATATATATTCAGCAGCCCATAATGGTAGGGGGTTGTTTGGAGAGAGAAAAAAAAAGCCCTACTTTTTTCAGTTAGAACAGGTGACGAAACACCAACTGACTTGAAAGCGATATATATAGATAGATAGAGAGAAACCTTTAATATTGGGTGGTGATAACTAATTAAATTACTCATACTATAGATACTCTCATGTTACGGTTACGAAAAATGTGACAGTCACACATTCGTTTGTGTGCAGCCTATTAATTTCAAAGGTAGAAAAAATTGTTGACTCGTGTTAATGGTCTCTTATCAATTATCTCTATTTTTTGCGGAAGATGAGAAAAGAGAGAATCTCTCACGCACACACATACACGTATATATATGTATATATACATATATATATATATATATATAAATATATATATATATATAAATATATATATATAATTATATATATATATATATATATATATATATATATACATATATATACATATATTTGTGTGTAGCCAGGTAGTATATTATCTTGTAGACATACGAGGTTAAAGGCTAAAGAGGATTCACTGTTGATTATTTTTTTTGCACCTAGTTTCAATAACGCACAATCCTCAGATTTGACGCATCTCAATAGTTCTCCTATTGTTCCCGACGTTTCAGAACTTCCTGGTTCCATCTACTGGGCGATCTGAATTCTGAATTCCTAGGAAAGACCACCCGCTTGCTCGGGATCGGTTTTTGTGGAAGGGGAAGAATGTCTGTAAGAAAATGAAAAGATAGTAGTGTATAAAAGAGGGCTATTGCCACTGGGCGATTAAGCGAGCGATTAGGGGTTGTTGGTGGTCGTGGCTCAGGAGAAATGGACTGGGAACTTGGACGGAGGCGCCGACGCCGGGATTAGGATCACCAAAAGTTTAGAAAATGGTAGGAGGCGCAGTAGTAGAGAAAAGTGGAAAAACGGAAAAATCTTTAGTGGGAAGTAAACTCAAATGAGATGTAATATAAGAGAAAGTTAGAAAGGAAGCGAATTTTAGTCAAAGAAAAAGTAAGTGTAGATGTTTGTACGTGTGTCGTGGCTATGTTCGTGAGAGGTGTGTGTGTGTATCTTACGGGAAGTGAGTAGAGTTCACTTCCCGCGTGTAGAGCGCGTTCCTGATAAGCCACAGGTAAGGCCTGAGTTGCTTGCTTTTCCCCAGGTTGGGTTTGAGATTCTGTAGAGTTGAGTCAGTGGCGATCTGAACTCTGAATTCTGAATTCCTAGGAAAGACCACCCGCTTGCGCGGGATCGGTTTTTGTGGGAGGGGAAGAATGTCTGTAAGAAAATGAAAAGATAGTAGTGTATAAAAGAGGGCTATTGCCACTGGGCGAATTAGCGAGCAATTAGGGGCTGCTGGTGGTCGTGGCTCGGGAGAAATGGACTGGGAACTTGGACGGAGGCGCCGACGCCGGGATTAGGATCACCAACAAAAGTTTAGAAAATGGTAGGACGCGTAGTAGTAGAGAAAGGTGGAAAAACGGAAAAATCTTTAGTGGGAGCTAAACTGAAATGAGAAGATGTAGTATAAGAGAAAGTTAGAAAGGAAGCGAATTTTAGTCGAAGAAAAAGTAAGTGTAGATGTTTGTGCGTGTGTCGTGGCTATGTTCGTGAGAGGTGTGTGTGTGTATCTTACGGGAAGTGAGTAGAGTTCACTTCCCGCGTGTAGAGCGCGTTTCTGATAAGCCACAGGTGGGGCCTGAGTAGCCTGCTTTTCTGATGTGCAGGGTCTGTGGATGTCTTATCTATACCTTTCCCAGTGCTTGTAGTGGTTCTGTCTGTGTTCAGTCTCTTCATGGATGGTAAGACGCGCAGGTCTTCGACCTGGAAGTTGATGTTAGGATGGTTATTTTGTATGTATATGGCTTCCAGGAACAGTAGCCGTCGGGGATCCGATTCCCTGTCTATGATTGTTGTATTGTTGTCTAGGTCTTTTCTTGTTAATGTTATGTTGTGGGAAGAGGTAGTGTGACTTGATTGATCCGTTGGATAGGTGGCATGTTAGGCGTGTTAATTGTGTTGTTGTCATACCAATGTAGGTGTGAGATCCACACGCCTCACTATTGAATTTGTATTGGTATACAACGTGGTCTTCCTGTAATGGTGTGTTTGTGATGGTGGGTTGTTTACGGATAATCAATTGGGCTGTTTTCTTAGTATTGTAATAGATGATGAATTGAATTTGTTTCTCGGGGTCTATTGTCTATATGTACGTGTTTATGATTTTTTAATAGCTTTTCATCTGTCTTGTATTCTGTTGACATGTGATTCTTGTAATATAACTTGGTTGAATTTTTGTTGTTAGGTGTCGGTTTATCTTTCTTTTGTGTACCATTTGTCTAGGATCTTTTTTGTGATGTGTGTTACATCTGAATTTGTGTATCCGTTGTTAACCAGGACCTGAGTTAGTCTTTCCAGTTCCTGGTGTGTATTTCTCCATGTGGAGCAGTGTGAAAGGGCCCTCCTGACATATGCGCCGATGGTGGAGTGTAAGTAACGGGAAGGGCACTCACTCTTTCCATTCAGGCAGAGTCCAGGGTTTGTTGGTTTTGTGTAAACTGTTGTTAGGAAGCCTGTCTGCTGTGCTGTGACGAGAACGTCAAGGAAAGGGAGGTGTGCACAGAATACCAAAACTACCCCCACACAGGTCTTCAAGCTCTCCCGAGCATAAGGAGAAATTCAACTCCTTGGATTAGCCAACCACGCCTTAAATACCAAACACTCGGAGAGGCTGTTCATTCATACCTTTATCAGTGAGACGAAGACAATATACCCTTACGCCACCGAAGAAAGTCAGTGAGAAACTAACTTTATTTCTAATTCTGAAATATCATGGCTTCCTACTACGTATCCTAACAGCGACTTAATTCTTCCATTTTACTAACCCAACAGAGGTCTCTTGGTGATGGTATGTGATGAAGGTAGTATATGGAAACCTCCGATGATAACTCATAAACGGGCAATGTAGACCCTGTAGTCACTCTGACTGGGACCGGGGACCAATTCAATTTAGCAGCTGCACGGACGCCTGAGCAGCCATTTTCGGGATCCACTCTACCTCGCGTCTGCAAGGGAGCCAAGGTGCCCTAAACGTGGTTGTCCAATTTCATCCTAGCGGGCCACAGCAATATAACAAATCAATCATTAGAAGCAGCAGTTCTCTCAGATCCACTAAATCCCTCCCTTCCACTCTTGCCACTCAACCTTGCCCTGTAATATCCACAAAACCATAATATTATTTATGTTATATATCTCAACTTTAACAAAGCACTCGACAAGTCACATGGGATAGGAGGAAAACTGTTTGAATGGATTGAAGCATGGATTAGTGACAGAAAACAGCGGGTCACCATTAACTGTGTAAATGGGGTAATGTTACTAGTGGAGTTCCCCATGGATCGGTTTTGGGTCCCTTATTGTTCACCTTGTATATAAATGGCTTGAATAATGGAATTGATAGTGATGTTAATAAGTTTGCGGATGACATTGAAATAGAACGCCATATTAGGACGGGGGGAAGATGCTGAGATACTGCAGCATGATCTTGATAAACTATTTTCGTAGTCGGTGAAATCTCAAATGGGCTTCAATATCTCAAAGCACAGCGTGTTATACCTTGTATTACGTAAACCAGCTAAAATGTATAACTTAATGTCATATTAAAGAAAACAGAATGTGGAAAGGACTTAGGGACGCTAGTGATCCCGGAACTTAAATCCAGGAAACAGTGCATTAGTGTCATGAATAGGGCTAACAGGGCATTGGGATCTATTGCTAGGACGATGAAAAAAAAAGCGAAAGTTAGACCCATCCTTGACTATATGGTGCAGTTTTGGTATCCGTACTATGGAATAGATATTAATTCCCTAGAATCAGCACAAAGTAGAATGACCAAAATAATACAAAGCCTCAGAAATTTATTGTATGAAGATAGGCTTAGGCATCTTGATTTACACTCTCTAGAAAGACGAAGTGTGCCAGGTGATCTATTAGATGTATTCAAATGTATTCAACAAGAGTCAAGCAAGGTCATTATGTTAAGACAGCAGGCCAAGGCTTGCAGTAATGTATTTAAGTTGGACCAATTTAAGTAAACAAATAGGCAAGAACTGGTTTACCTACAGAGTGGTTAACGAATGGAATAGACTTGGCAACAATGTACTGAGCGCTGAAACAATTGGTTGTTTTAGAAGATTAGATAATTTTATGAATAAGGAATAAATATGGTAAGGGACATGGAACTACCTAGTGTAGGCTTTATGGTCTCTTGCAGTTTCCTCCATTCATATATTCTTATGTTCAGTGGGGCGATGAGGTCCCCACTTTGAGTCGGTCTGATTCAGTGATGTGTTAGCACTTAATGATTTCCCCAAAATAAATAAAATAATTATCATAATAACAGTTTTAAACTTAAATGAACGCTAAATGCTTTTTGTTTTTGATTTGACAAAAATCTTCATGTCTTTGTGACAAGGAAACAAATTTAACAGATTGTGTACATTGTGGCTTATCACCGACATGTTTAGTAATCTATTCAGCCGAAAGTAACCTTTGGTTAGTTCTAGTTTAAAGGGTCAGCACTTTGGGAAAGGGAGTCC
>NC_134808.1:22020285-22022785 GCF_046742065.1 Oratosquilla oratoria | reverse complement strand
GTAGACTAGGGCAAAATAATAAAAAACGAGCAAACTTGTCCTTTCCAGTTAGCCAAAGGTTAATGAAGTTGTTTCGTTTATGAGAGATCCTGACCCTATACTTTCCAAGGGCCTCTCCAAGATGAATAGAATTTTCTTGCGTGAACTACACAAAGTAGTGATGAATGATAGCAATGAAAAAAAGTTACTCGAGACCATTTCATTTGACAAAGTTGTAGAGCTCTTATTTTTCAATAAAATCGTCTGTCAAATGAACGATCCTTATAGACAACGAATACATTCCCCTCTCTCACTTTCCCTCACATTGAAAGTCCCTCTCGTCTTTGACTCCTCATCTTCGACTCTTCCTCCCTCCCTCCCTCCCTCCCTCCCTGCCTTAAACTTCCTTCCTCTGTACGTACTATTCATCCTCCTTGTATCACCTTCCCTCAGCCTTCTTCCTGTTCTACTTCTCTCCCTTTCTCTTCTTCACATCACTAATTTTGTATTTTGTTACCAATAATTATCAATTCTAACTCTGCAAAGGAAACATGGACTGGAAGTGAAGCGTTTATTCCTGTTTCGTCTATTGACTTTCTCAAATGAATGAATCCTTTGAGAAATTCAATAGACGAAACGTCAGGAATAAACGCTTCACTTCCAGTCCATGTTTCCTTTGCCGTGTTTATTCAACTTGTTCACATAGATTTTTAGTTCTAATTCTGAAAAAAATACAGTGTCGAGGAGGGAGATGAGATATAAGGAGGATAATATAAAACAAGGGATGTAGAAACTGAAAACAACAGACATCTTTCTTTAAAAGCAGTGTCTTCTTCTTCTCGGCCCACCTTCTACTCAAAGAAAAAGATGAACGAATATTTTCTTGGTTAACGCATTGTAGTTTCTCAGCTGATTAAAATCACCTAAGCACCAAAACGCTTGTAAAGAAACTCAGAGGTGATGAAGATTATAGACAGATGGGAGAAGGAAAATGGATAAAGGTATTGCAGTGCGGCGTGAAAGATGGAACGAAAAAACAATGATAGGGTTTCTATGTGAATGACTCCGTGCATGCCTGCGTGTATTTTTGAAGTGCGTCAGTTCGCGTGTGTGTGCGTGAGGGTATGTGCGTGTATGTATGTCTTTGTGTGCAAGTGTGCGTGTGTGTGTTTGTATGCAAGTGTGTGTATGTGTATGTTTGTACGTACGTGTGTGTGTGTGTGTGTGTGTGTGTGTGTGTGTGTGTGTGTGTGTGTGTGTGTGTGTGTGTGTGTGTGTGTGTGTGTGTGTGTGTGTGTGTGTGTGTGTGTGTGTGTGTGTGCGCACGCGTCTTTGTAAGTGCGTGTGTGTGTGTGTATGTGTGTGTGTATGTACGTACTATATGAAGGACGCACGACAAAAAAGAGGATGAGAGGAAAGGAAGGAAGAGGAGAAGGATGTGACGCAGCCCCGCCCTGACACCCGCAGGAACTAGTGGGCGGCGGCGGTGGAGGTGGTAGGGTGGGGGGGAGAGGGAAGGGTGGTCTTGCAGGAAGCGTGGGTCTTGTTTCTTTGTCACGTTGGGCTTGAGAGAGGGACGCATATCCCGGTGGGTACCAGGAGGAGGAGGAGGAGGAGAAGGAGGAGGAGGAGGAGTAGGAGGAGGAGGAGAGGAGTGTGGACCGTAGTGAATCTTCTTTCGATGCCCAAGGGATAATAATCGAAGACTCGAGGAAGATCAAGGAAGACCTTACCATGGAAACGGGAAAACAAGTCGACATGGGCACGGAGGGGGTTAAGGACCTAAAGGAAGGAAGATCGTGAGGCAAGAAAGACAGAAGCGCGTGATGAAGGGTACAAGGAGAACGGACACGTACCGTTAAAGAGGGGGAATCTCATTCACCATCCGGTAACGTTCGTACCTGCAAGAAAGGAAATAAGAAACGTTAGTTTACTGATGTGAGGAAATGTGTGATTAGCGGCCGCGAACGGGGGAGAAAGGAGACGTTGAAGATGAAAGAAGACAAGGACTAGGAACGGATGTGGAGGTAATGTAGGAGCAGGAGGAGGTGGGGAGGAGAGGGAAGAGAAAGAAGAAGTGGAGGGAGAAATAGAGGAAGAGGAAAAGAGAAAGAAGGAACAAAAGTGGAGGAAGAAAGGAGAAAGAAGGAACAGAAAGTGGAGGAGGACAAAGAATAGGATGAACAGAAGGAAAATAAGAATATGGGGATGAGGTTATATATTTGGAAGATAAAGAGAAATAAACGAATAAAATAAAGGACAGGTCTTGTTTAAGGATTAAATGAATAGTACATCAACTTCTAAGATCTTATCATTGGTAATTATGTACAATAATAAACATGGTAGCATGGTTCACATACATAAGCATAATTACAATATACACATTTATATATACCCATACATATACTGTATATAATCTATCAAAGTCACATGAACCCGCACCCGCACACACAGAAACACACACACACACACACACACACACACACACACACACACACACACACACACACACACATACACA
>NC_134808.1:22010285-22015285 GCF_046742065.1 Oratosquilla oratoria | reverse complement strand
ATCACACTGGATAGGTAAGTTCAAAGAATATTTTAAGTATGAATTGTAAGTCATGCCAGACTGAATAAATGTAAAATATAATGAAATGATTTTTATTCAAAGGTAGTTTTTGCCTTTATGTATACACCTGTCATATAAGACCACAAAATTCAAGAACTCAATTTAAAAATCCAGCAAATAATAGACAACTTTACAGTTTCAACATAAGCTTAATTTTGTATAGGAAATATTGAACAGCAGGCTTCACCAACTTCTGCTATATTTTTAATGCGGTCACTATAAACGAAGTAATCATTGTATAAATGAAGCCTTTTGTTGTGTGGCTTTTGTATCTTATTTAGATTTAAGTTAAAACCCACGTGTAGATGGACGTGGATTTTGCGTAACATTGATTTTATAATATACGAAACATGAAAGAATATAAAGAATTGTGGTAAAGGAGTCACACCACATCTATTTGGCGACTGATATAACAATTAAACAGTACACGAAACAAGTGTTGCCGTGAAAATTTACCAAAACTGTCGTATGCAGGGCTTCAAAGTTATACATGAAATTGATATTTATTTTGTGAAGCTGATATACAAGATGATATTAGAAGTTGACGGTGTACGAGTATCTATCTATCTATCTATCTATTTTTGTTTTCTTTGGTTTCGCGTGTCAGAGAAAGGTCGCTGGCGTGCTACATTTGGCACGTGTGCCAAGGATTACCCTCGCCTGCGGTAGACAATAAGGGTGGAGATGGAGAGAACGGAAGCAGAGAAAAGGTGAATAAAAGAAGTGAAACGGAGGAAAAGGAGAGAAACAGCAAGCAAATACGAATATTCATAAGAAAATGTGCAAAGATACAGTTGTAAGCACGCGCAGACGTACAAAAACACAAACACACACACGCACGCACGCACGCACGCACACACACACACACACACACACACACACACACACACACACACACACACACACACACACACACACACACACACCTCATAGCACGGCACTGTCTCGCAGTACAGGCCACGCACTAGGTTATTAAACAGAAATCCTACAGTTATTTAGATCTAAAAAAACAACAACAACAACTATACGCTGAATCAAACGCTTTCTTTCTAGTACTATCGTCAGTCGGAGGAACCCCTAAAGAGGCGAGGTGTAGTTACCTTTGCATACCCACAGCTATAACCAAGAAGTAGGCTCCACATTGTGGTCCGGATACTGAGCTCACTACTGCCCAGTCTCCTTACCTCAGAGAGAGAGAGGAACCAGATCCTTTCTAAGCCTTCTGAGCTCCGACGATAAGAATGGGTAATCGGACGTCCTTAGAGAAGTAAAGAATGTCCCAGTCGCCCACACGGGATGTTTGTGTGTGTGTGTATGTACACGTACAATATGTTTGCATGTGTATGTGTGTGTGTGTATGTGTGTATCTGTGTGTGTATATCTTTGTATGTATGTACGTATGTATGTATTATGTATGTATATATTATATATGTACGCAGGTATATATGCATATATGTATATAACGACATATGTATGTATTTATGCATATATATGCATGCTTATACAGTATGTATGCATATATGTATATATGCATATATGTATGTGTACATGCTTTATGTATGCATGTATTATATATACTTGTATTATGTACGTATTCATGTATGCGTATATACATGTATATATGTATATGTATGCATTATGTATGCATGTATTATGTATACTTGTATTATGTACGTATTCATGTATGCGTATATATATGTATATATGTATATGTATGCATTATGTATGCATGTATTGTGTATGTATGTGTGCATCGATATATATGTATGTACGTATGTGTGCATTATCCATGTATGTATGTGTGTATAAACGTATTATATATGTGCGCGTATGTATGCATACATAAGATACATACAACGCTGTTGTTAAGGGTTCCCACAAGAACTGCAGTTAACGCTGCGTAAGACATTACTAAAATTTTCAGTTATCTTTCACATTTTCAGTCTTACTTCCAACGCACCTTACCTAATACCTATTAGCCTACTACCCAATAATACTTTCCATGCTCAGTATGCATAGTATGCTTATATGCATGTATGTACTGCATGTATGTATGTATATACGTATACATGCATTATGTATGTATGTATATGTATACATGCAATATGTATACATGTATTACGTATACATATATTATATATGTACGTAATCATGTATGCGTATATGTATGTATGCATATCTAATATAAAAAAATTTAATGGTTGCTTACGCCGTCCGGTGGTAATTCGGTCACACCTTCGCGTTTGGTGGTAAATCGGTTACATTGCCAACTACGGTGAAGAAGAACTCGAAGAAGAAGAAGAACTCGAAGAAATCGAAGAAGAAGAGGAAGAACTCGAAGAAGAAGAAGAAGAAGAAGAAGAAGAACTCGAAGAAGAAGAACTCAAAGAAGAAGAACTAGAAGAAGAGGAAGAAGAACTCGAAGAAGAAGTAGAACTCGAAGAAGAAATCGAAAAACTCGAAGAACTCGAAGAACTCGAAGAACTCGAAAAAGAAGAACTCGAAGAACTCGAAAAAGAAGAACTCGAAGAACTCGAAAGAGAAGAACTCGAAGAAGAACTCGAAGAAGAACTCGAAGAAGAAGGAGAACTCGAAGAAGAAGAACTCGAAGAACTCGAAGAAGAACTCGAAGAACTCGAAGAAGAACTCGAAGAACTCGAAGAAGAACTCGAAGAACTCGAAGAAGAACTCGAAGAAGAACTCGAAGAAGAACTCAAAGAAGAACTCTCGGTCACACACAGGTGGTGGTTGGGAAGGATGGCCGGGGATTCGTCAAAGTTAAAGATGCAACGGTATCGTCACTTCTGGAGTTGGGTGACGAAGGACGGCTCGAAAAAATAAACTGACCCTTCGCGTTTGGTGGTAAATCGGTAACACCGCCAACTACGGTGAAGAAGAAGAACTCGAAGAAGAAGAAGAACTCGAAGAAATCGAAGAAGAAGAAGAGGAAGAACTCGAAGAAGAAGAAGAAGAAGAAGAACTCGAAGAAGAAGAAGAACTCGAAGAAGAGGAAGAAGAACTCGAAGAACTCGAAGAAGAAGAAGTAGAACTCGAAGAAATCGAAAAACTCGAAGAAGAACTCGAAGAACTCGAAGAACTCGAAAAAGAAGAACTCGAAGAACTCGAAGAACTCGAAAAAGAAGAACTCGAAGAACTCGAAAAAGAAGAACTCGAAGAAGAACTCGAAAGAGAAGAACTCGAAGAAGAACTCGAAGAAGAACTCGAAGAAGAAGGAGAACTCGAAGAAGAAGAACTCGAAGAAGAACTCGAAGAAGAACTCGAAGAACTCGAAGAACTCGAAGAAGAACTCGAAGAAGAACTCGAAGAAGAACTCGAAGAAGAACTCGAAGAACTCGAAGAAGAACTCGAAGAACTCGAAGAAGAACTCGAAGAACTCGAAGAAGAACTCGAAGAAGAACTCGAAGAAGAAGAACTCGAAGGACTTGCGAGAACAGCTAGATGTTGACAAGAAATAAAAAGCAATATGATTTTGATATTTTATTTTCCAAAAAAGGGGCGTAGCCCAGGGCGCGCAGCGCCGCAGGCCAAGGCCCCCGGCGTAGCCGGGCCGGCGCAGCCGGTGGGCTTGTAAATACAATATATATGTATGCATGCATATATGCATGCATTATGCATATACGTATGCATGTATGTATCTATATATGTATGTATGCATATATGTGTATATGCATGCATATATGTACGTATGTATATGTATGTTTGCATGTATGTATGTATGTATGCATGCATGCATGTATGCATGAATGTATGTATACATGCATTTATGTATACATGTATATATGTATGCATGCATTTATGTATACATGCATTTATGTATACATGTATATATGTATGTATGTATGCATATATGTATGTATGAATGTATGTCTGTATGCATATGTGCATTATCTATGTATTTATGTATATATGCATTATACATGTATGTACGTATGTATATATGTATGTATGTATACATGTGCCCTTGTATGTATATATGCATGCATGCATGCATTTATGTATACATGTGTACATGTATATATGTATGCATGTACATATGTATGTATATATGTATGTATACATGTATGTATACATGCGTACTCCTTGCTTCCTTTTTAGTGATACGTTCACACGTGCATAATAAATTCTTACAAAGCCACGACTATTCTTAGGATGATAACCATTATCTAGTTCTATTTTCTGAACATAGTGTCATTCCTTCCTTAACAATATAAATCTCCCTCCAAATATATCTCTCTGCTTGCTTTTGCATGTTTTAGTGTTATACCAATACAAGGTTTTATTTTTTAGTGATATTTGGAGCTACTGTAACATTATTTCCTCTCCCATCGTTCGGCTTCTACTCCTAACGTCAATAGACAACTCTTACCTTTTCTGTATACCTTATAATACACCTTTTGGTGAGTCTCTGGGTAAAACCAAGCGGTTGGAAGAAGCCTCTGTTCAGTAAATGGGTGAAACTCTATCTCTCCTGAATTTCCTTATCTATACTGTTCGTGTACTTCACTTCTCTCGAATAACCAATTTTCTATTATGGATATGGAGTCAGTCTAAAGGTACTTAGTATAAAAGAGAAGTATCTTACTGTCACCCACATAATCTAAAACCGATACTTCCTGCATACATACAATATGCTCAACTCTGTTGTTTAAAAGGGCTCCCACAGGAACTATAGTTAACCTTGCGCAAGACACCACGAATTTTTTTATTTACCTGGTACATATTTACTCTTACTTCCAACGTACTTTGCCCAATACCTAATAGCCTACTATCCAACACTACTTTCCATACCCATTAACAAAATCCAGACCTAAAAAAAGAGCATTTTACTTTACATAACCCCCACCACACCTTCAAGATACCTCTAACACCCACATAGTCACATCTCTTTGTATAAACTTCTTATCCTTTCCTGACGTCTC
>NC_134808.1:21982785-22002785 GCF_046742065.1 Oratosquilla oratoria | reverse complement strand
GAATGCAACAAGATAGAGAAAATAGAAACTCTAGGAATGATTACAGAAACAGGGGATCTGAACATAGAGTTAGAAGCACTTCGAGGAATGCTAGATTTGAATGTTACAATTGTAACCAACGAGGGCATAAAACACAAGAGTGTAATTACCTGTATGAGACAATTTGTAGGAAATGCAAATGAAAGTATCATGATGAGTATCATTGTAGAAACCCACCTTTCCGTTTGTATCACAAGAGTAAGACATAGAACACAGGTTTGTAGAGCAATGCCAGTTTATTGTATTCACCCAGAAACAAGAACAAAATCTCCAAACATAAAGTAAACTAAAACTGCAGAGCTAGCCCTAAAGCAACAAATAGACAGCATTGTGTTAGGAACATGAATGATAAGAGTGTGAAAGAAAACAACACCAAAGATAATTGTAAATTGACTATAACAATTGGAAGGACTTCTGTAGGACTTATCATTGCGGGTAGAGTTTTCAATAGACCTATTCAAATATTTATTGATACGGGATCTGTAGGCAATGTTATAACTAATAAAGTTTCAAACCAATTGAAACCGGGAGTGAAAATCTTGGAACCAATCCAATACTCATAGCAAGAAGTAAAATGAAGCCAGTTATAAGCAATAGATAAGACTAGGTTAGATGTTATCTTATATAGAAATGAGAACTTGCACATTCCAGTGATATCTGTAGAAGAATCTGTTTTCCCAGGAGCTTTATTGATAAGATTTGCAACTATGAGAAAAGACGGCATGATCATATGTCCTGCTGAGTTAGGGATCTTAGTGAAATCACAGTTAATCCCATTTTAACATCGAGCAGACTTAGAACCAGTATCTGTGATAAGAAAATCTATTGAGATGGAAGATAACGATGCTAGATTGGATGGTAGCGGGGCAGAGCGGTCTATTCAAAAATATATAAAACAGAGGAAAAAGTCTTATATTGTGAACCCAACTCAGGTGTTCAAGAAATCCCGGAAATCAATCAGAATTCATCAACTTCAAATGAAGGTTTACTAATTGTTGAAGGTGGTCTAATAAAGTCGACATTATTGCACTCCAGAGTAATTAACAGAGTAGAGGTGAAGTTGAAAGGAGTCACTGTAGACTCCGAAACTTTAACCATCCCAGAATCAATTAGGATAAAAGGTTTGAAATTGAACACGGGGATTTACTGTACAAGACACACAAGAACAAGGTGGAAATATTAGTGATTAGTACCTTAAATAAAGACCTATCTCAAGAAAAGATACACATATAAGATATTTTTAAGTTTGTACAAGACCAATTAAGATTCTAAATGACAGTACTGAGAAGGTGGCATCATCAATTTCATCAATTTGTTCAGTTCAGGAGGAAACAGTATTGGGAGAGAGATATAACAGTCATCTAGAGGCTACTTGTTGTCCAGGCCTAAAAGTAAGCTTGATTGCATTGCTTGTGAAGCACAATAAAGTAAATGCTTTGCCGGGGGGCGCCTTGGGCAAAACAACCGTTTTAATACATCGGATCATATTAAAACCAGGGACTCAAACTGTTATATACCTGCCTACAGATTACCACATTTCAAGCTAGCCACTGTAGATAAATTGATCAATGAAATGTTATCACAGGATATCACAGAACCCAAAGTGAATAGAATTTCCCATTGATTCCGGTGTCAAAATCTGATGGTACTATGCGTCCAGTTATTGAATAAACAGACAATACCTGATAGACTACCGTTACCTGCAATAGCAGATGTACTTCGTAGTTTGGGAACAGAGAATAGGTATTTTAGCACTATAGATATCAAACCTGCGTTATGGCAGATAAAATTGCATGAAGATTCAAGGAATTATACAGCTTTTTCTACAACAACCTGGTACTATACGTTCAAACGAATGCCATTTGGGTTATGTAATAGTCCCTTAACTGATATTAATGAATACAGATTTAGATGGGTTAGGAAATACTGCCAGTGTATTTCTAGGTGATATTTTAAGTTTCCCAAATAGTGACTGAGCACTTTAAGAAATTATATTTGGTATTCTCAAGACTAGTTGAAGCAAGATCGAAAGTGAAAATTGAAAAAATGTAAGTTTTTGCAGGACAATGTCATTTATTTGGGACATAATATAGACATGGACTTAGTACAGTGAATTCGAAGGTAGAAGCAGTAAAGAACTATACAGTTCCGAACAATGTAGAAAAAGTTAGATGTTTCTTAGGATTGACAGGGTATTGTTGAAAATTTATCAAGGGTTATGCAGACATAGCTAATCTAGTAAGTTCTTTGTTGAGCAAAAATTCAAAGCTCATTTTGGAATCTGCAAACAAGCTTTTGACAATCTGAAAGATAAATTTACTAGTTCTCCAGTTCTCATATTTCCTGATTATGATAAAGAGTTCATTCTTTGTACTGATTTGTCTGACGTAGGGTTACGAGGCATACTGATGCAAGAGATGGAATATTGAATCTGATAGCTTTTACATCGAGACTTTGAAATAATGCAGAGAGAAACTACTCCATTACAGAAAGAGAAACATTAGCAGCGATATATTCACTAAAGAGTTTTAGGGATATGATACTGGGATATCCAATCAGTGTGTGGACTGATCATACAGCTATCCAGAACTTATTCAAACATAAGAGTCTTATGGGCAGATTAGCCAGGTGGTTTACTACACTTCAGTGTTACGAGGTTAAGTTTGAATATATTCCAGGTAGGAAGAATGTTGCAGCAGATGTACTATCTAGGAATATTAGCCAACCAACGTCAGTGTTGATCAATTTCATCTGCAGTATTAATGAACTAGTAACATTAGGTGAGGCAATGGTAATAAAGGAACAAAGAAGAGATAAGACTTGTGAAGAAGTAGTCTAGAATTTAATGAACCCACGAGGTATTCCTCCAAAACTACCAAAGGGGAATAAGATAGAAGAATTACATTTTAGCAATGGACCTTTGTATTGAAAAATAGTAGAAAAGATAGATAGATAGATAGATAGATAGATAGAGAGAGAGACGGAGAGACAGAGAGAGAAAGAGAGAGAGAGAGAGAGAAAGAGATAGGATGAGAAAGAGAGAGAGTGAGAATGAGAGAGAGAGAGAGAGAGAGAGAGAGAGAGAGAGAGAGAGAGAGAGAGAGAGAGAGAGAGAGAGAGAGAGAGAGAGAGAGAGAGAAGGGGAGAGAGAAGGGGAGAGAGAGAAGGGGAGAGAGAAGGGGAGAGAGAGAAGGGGAGAGAGAGAAGGGGAGAGAGAGAGGAGAGAGAGAGAGAGAGGAGAGAGAGAGAGAGAGAGAGAGAGAGAGAGAGAGAGAGAGAGAGAGAGAGAGAGAGAGAGAGAGAGAGAGAGACAGACAGAGTGAGCGAGAGAGACACACACAGACAGAGAGAGCGAGAGCGACAGAGAGAGAGAGCGAGAGCGAGAGAGAGAGAGAGAGAGAGAGAGAGAGAGAGAGAGAGAGAGAGAGAGAGAGAGAGAGAGAGAGAGAGAGAGAGAGAGAGACAGACAGAGCGAGAGCGAGCGAGCGAGCGAGCGAGAGAGAGAGAGAGAGAGAGAGAGAGAGAGGAGAGAGAGACAGAGAGAGCGAGAGAGAGAGAGAGAGAGAGAGAGAGAGAGAGAGAGAGAGCGAGAGCGAGAGCGAGAGACAGAGAGCGAGAGAGAGAGAGAGAGAGAGAGAGAGAGAGAGAGAGAGAGAGAGAGAGAGAGAGAGAGAGAGAGAGAGAGAGAGAGAGAGAGAGAGAGAGAGAGAGAGAGAGACATAGACAGAGATCGACAGAGGGACGGGAAGACAAGGAGAGACACATACAAATACAGATAGATAGATAGAGAGACGGAGAGAGAGACGGAGAGACAGACTGACACAGAAAGTGAGTGAGAGAGAGAGAGAGAGAGAGAGAGAGAGAGAGAGAGAGAGAGAGAGAGAGAGAGAGAGAGAGAGAGAGAGAGAGAGAGAGAGAGGAGAGACTGGAGCATGCCTAGATATGGACCAAAAGGTCTCCTATCGGCATGCTCCGCCCTTGAGAGAGAGAGAGAGAGAGAGAGAGAGAGAGAGAGAGAGAGAGAGAGAGAGAGAGAGAGAGAGAGAGACCGACAGAGGGACAGGAAGACAGGTGAGAGACACAGACAGACAGATACAGATATATATATATATATATATATATATATATATATATATATAGAGAGAGAGAGAGAGAGAGAGAGAGAGAGAGAGAGAGAGAGAGAGAGAGAGAGAGAGAGAGAGACCCGGACTAGATGAAGAAAGGAAGACCGAACAGTCCGGAGGATGGTAAAGGATCTCTCAATGAAAGTAACATTCATTCAAGCCCTGAAAGGGAAACCTTTCAGACAATGCCTGAGACTTGGGGGATGGGTGGGGGGAGCCGGGAACCCACGTGGACTCACAAAGACAGACACCGAGGAAAATTATACAAAATTGATTGTCAAAGGATGCTGAACACAAGAATCGACCGGACCAGACGGCTAGAAAAGGATATCTCATATACCTGGCTATGTCCTTTGCTCCCATTGGTTACCTTCCCCACGATGTGAACATACGCGTAGGTGATTGGCCGAGGGGCTTGCGTGACGTGACGACAGATAAAATTTGATATTGATTTTCTTACTTAAGGTATGGGAGACCAGGTCCTGCACGTCAACGTCAGTCCTCTGCCAGATCCTGTTGGTATGATCATATCTATTCAAGTTACAGGCGCATACTCATGAAGTATATCCAAGATCGTTTGTGGCTCAAGACACTTTATTCAAGATTAACTTGGTTCCTGTCCGAAACATCTCGAAAAGAAGCAAAAATCTTCCTCGAACGCATGTCGCCAACAACCAAATGTCTACGTAACACTCACAGTGTCGTCGTCGTCGTCATCATCGTCATCATCATCGTCACCATCAATTTACACCAAGGAGAGCGTAGCTTCACTAATACTCCGGCGTCAGTCCACACGGTCTCTCCGGGCGAGCTCCCATGCAGTCACCCTTCCTACCTTCCCACTCACTAAACAACTCTCGATAGGTTCGATCAACTTGCCCCAGCCATAAGTTTTGTGGGCGTCATCCCCTTCTTCGTCTCCTCCATCGATGTCATTTGCCTCAAGTTATTCAATGAATATTCGTGCCTGTGAGATGCCTTTCAGCCTGTCTTACAATATGGAATAAATACATTAGCACACTTCATCAAAGAATTTCATAAACTGCATATCTAACACATCTTCAACAAGGAAAGACTTCATTGACCTTATTTATATAAGCTAATAGACAATGATAGTTGTATGTGCATTATAATCTTTGACAGATGAATGAAATCCATAACGCGAATCTATGCAAATTCCTAAAGGAAAGGTGGAACCACTAAGAAAGAAAAAATATGTTTGAAAATATAGAAATAAATAAATGAATAAACAGATAAGAAATAAAGAACTCGCCACCGAGATGAAAATTAGGCATGTCATGCCGCTTGCATGTCTGATTGTGCCAATTATATGTATTTGTAATTGCGCTAAGAATTCTAAGTAATATGAATGTATGTATTGATACACTATGCTTATGTATATATAGATTTACCCACACCACAAACACCCACCCATCCACCTACCCACACCCACACCGATGCACGCACATGCACACCCACACATACATCGCCCCAAACATACGGTTATCTATCAACCCATCTACTCATCCATCCACATGCACACCCACAGCCACCACTGACCCTATCACCCCTCCCCCCCCCACACACACATACCTTCGCAAACCTGAAAAGAATAAAAAGATATTTTGGAAAGAAAGGAAATGAGTGGGAGGAGAAGAGATGTGAGAAAAAGGGAAGGTAAAGGGAGTAGATAGAAAGTTGTTAATTAAAGAGAGGACTGTGAGAAGATGGAGTATTTTCATGTTGTTGAACGAAGAGAAGAGAATTACAAATAGCATTGAAAGAAACGAAAAATGGAAAGATGGATGCTTATCATGTAAAATGAATGACAAAGCGTTGTGTGTTCATGGTGGAATGACTTGTGAGACCGTTTAATGTGTGTCTCAGGGAAAGAAGTGTACCGGTGGATATGAGGAGGCATGTATAGATCTACTATCCACGGAAAAAGAAACTAAGTATGAATATAGTAGATTAAGAGTAATCAATCTGTTGAGCAAAGTCGGTAAGGTGTACGGAAGAGTGTTGGTTTAAAGGACAAGGCGGGAACAGATTAGTTAATTGGATTTAGCGGAGAATGAGGGTGCATTGACCTAGTGCTTTTCAAAAGACATATGTGAAAAGCATTTGCCAAATGATACGATTGTTTTTAGTTTTCAAGGGCTTGGAGAAGGAATTTGGTATGGTTGATAGAGATGTGTAATACAAAATGGATGTAGGGAATAGGGGAAGATCTGTTGAAGGTAGGGTATGTGTGATAGTCGAGAATGGAACGGTGGTTTGAAGCGAATGTGTGTCACGGTTGTGTGATGTCGTCATGAGTGTTCAAAGTGTATATGGGTTGAGTAGCAGAGAAGTTCAGCGTGAGTGCTAACCAGAGGCCTTGAGTTGATGGGCGAGAGTAAAGGGAGGTGGTGGTAAGCAATCGTTGTTTGCGGATGACAACAAACTGCGGGTGTTTATGTAGCTGCAGTTGTGCGTGTGCATGCGTGTGTACATGCATCGCCGTGTACATGTATGCTTACGTGTGTGTATGTGCACATTTACGTGTACATATACGCATATACACGTATACGTATATTTGTGTGTATGTTTGTGTGTATGTGCATAAGTGTATACGTGTACTGTACGTATCCGTGCATGTGTATATATTTGAATGTATATATACATGTATATGTGCGTGGATTTTGCTGTATATGTGTATTAACAAATTATATATATGTAATAAGAGCTATTTGTAAGGTCCCGTCTCTCTCACACCGTGTGTGTGTGCGCGTGTATATATGTGTGAGATTATGGTAGTTGGTATGTAATCATTTGATACATTATTTAGAGGGATGCCCTACAGAGCTAAAATCATGAGATGTGAAAGCATTTTCTAAATCGATATTGAAAGCTCCTAGTAAACAACATCAATAAGTGATACCTACATTATAACAAAACTAGTTCAACGAGTTAGGATCTTATTTCGTATTAAAGAAATCTTAATATGATAAGAAGGTTGGATTATGTAAGACGGTGGGAAATATCTTCTTGTGAAGCTTTCATAACCTCTGGTATGGGTGAAGTACATACAGGAGTAGACTCGGAAGAGGAGGAGGAAGAGGAGGAGGAGGAGGAGGAGGAGGAGGAGGAGGAGGAGGAGGAGGAGGAGAGGGAAGAGGAAGAGGAGGAGGAAAAGGAGGAAAAGGAGGAGGAGGAGGAAAAGGAGGAGGAGGAGGAGGAGGAGGAGGAGGAGGAGGAAGAGGAGGAGGAGGAGGAGGAGGGAGAGAGAGAGAGAGGAAGAAAAGCAGGACGGGTGGAGGGGTGGGGGGGTTGGACCCATGTAGACAGACGGACTACTTCCTGTCGTGACTCCTGAGGGACAATTTTTGCATTACTTTTATACGACAGTCTTCGTCTGGGTCGACAGTTTTCTACCTGGTCCAGAAATATCTTTATGCATGGAAGTTTAATGTGAGGTGGTTGCCCTGTGTGGCAGTTAACAGCAGTATTCATTGTGAAAAAAAAATCAATAAAGTAGATAAACAGACATATAATGAATAAAGTAAAAGCTATCAAGTAGTTGATGGATGAAGATAATTATGTAAATAGATGAATAAATGAATAAAAATTATAACAAGATGAAATCAATAAAAAATATAAATGAATAAAATAGATGAATAAATATAGAATAAATGGATGAATAAATGAATAAATAAATAAATAATAAATAATTTATGATAGAGAAATAGATAGGTAACAATAAAAACCAAACAAGCAGACAAATTAATGAATAACAATAAAATTAATTTGTTCCTTTAATCTAGGTTGATGTCCTTTCCGTATAATGATTACCAAATAAAATGCAATCACTGATACATAAAGTCTTAGATTATTAAATCAGGTAGGGTTTTCAACTTGTACGGCTCTTGTGAAAAAGTAAATACACAATTGAAAAAAAAAATGGCTACTCTCATAAAGGTAAAAATAGTAACTTCAGGTCTAACTTGATGGTCTAAGCAATTTAGCTAATATATGCAACCATCCATGGTCACATAAGGGGTTATCACACTAGGCTATTTTTCCTCCGACATCTTACCTTCAACCTCTATTTGAACAACTAGAATATGACTCCGCATCTAGATTTCTCTAAGAACATTTCAACAGTATACGAGTATCTATCATTCGTATGGGTTTTTACAATCTCTTAGCTCATCATTCTGCTTTGGAATATATGACGGAAAGATGACTTGATATTTGGAAATAAGAAAAATTAAATATTGTAACCGAAGTCATTTTTCCTCAAAGGAACTCTTAACTGTTGGCGCTGGTGAAGCCCGTGGAAGCCCAGTGTGATAACGTGTTCAGAGGACGCGGCGAATGGATACGAGGAACACTGTGTTTCCATGGCTAATTCTATGTCTTACGCAATGTGTGAGAAGCTTCCATTCTTAGTATTTAGTGGAAGCCGAAGAGTTGAACGTGGTAATTGTTTATTAATTTTATAACAGTGACTTACAAAAAAGTCAGTATTAGGAGTAAAATTTACGGTTCGCACTAATTCACATTATCTATAAATTCTTGCCACATTCATTGAAGGCAAGGTGGTAACTCATATATTTCTTAATATATTATTCTTATAAGCTGATCATGTATTTTACTTGATTTATCTCATTATTCCTGCCCGAAAAAAAATCTGTATTACTTTCTTAACATCCTTATGCCTCTTCTCATAAGGTTACGCCAATGATCATCTTTTCTCATAACCATCATAGTAATTCTTGCCACTGAGCGATACCCCATAATAAGAGGAGCAGAATTTATCATAATTATCATTATAATAACCCTCACTGTAGTGAGCTTCCTTCTACTCACTCCAGTCTTCTCTTTCCTCCCCCTCCTGAGGGTCTACATGACCGGAAGCTCAAAGGCAGATGTCTTCAAGAGTTCCCCCTCAGAGGTCCTCATCGTCTTCAACCTTTCATATCCAGTCTGGGACAACTAACCATTTACTGCAGAATCTCCGCTCTGGGGATCTTTGGGCATAGGAGAGGAGAGCTTTGGACTAAGTGTTTTTAGGAGAGGGTAAGGATTATAATGGTTTTACTCTAAGCCGGGAGAGATGATGAATATTCCTTGAGGAAAGGATAATTAGAATAGAAGAGTACAAGCGATTTTTATTTTCATGTATTTGTTCATGTACACATACCTACTCATGTGTATTTTGTGTATTTTGTTTGCGTGTGTGTGTGTGTGTGTGTGTGTGTGTGTGTGTGTGTGTGTGTGTGTGTGTGTGTGTGTGTGTGTGTGTGTGTGTGTGTGTGTGTGTGTGTGTGTGTGTGTGTGTGTGTGTGTGTGTGTGTGTGTGTGTGTGTGTGCGCGCGCGCACGTGTCTGTGTGTGTATGTGAAAGAACTAGAAGGTATTTTTTCACGTCTTTACAGTTATAATTTTGTCATATTTCTCAACGTCTTTAGAAATATAACTGCAATAATAGTTACTACCACAAGCGCAGGTTGTTGGAGAACTTAGTGAGAAAAAAGACTCGTATAATATCTAAGACACAGAATTGAAAGTGAAAAAGGGTATTTGCCAATACAGTCAAGTCTTAGATCATGAACATTCATTAAACAACCCCTTCCTCACCTCCTCCTCCACCTTCCCCCTTCAACTTCCCCTTCAACTTCCACCTCCCCCTCCCTCTTCCGCAACTGCTGACCGCCCTTTATCCTTTCTCTCCCCTCTTAGCAGTTCCTCCAACTACTTCCTCTAACCCCCCTAACCTGGTATTTTATCCCCCCCACCTCCCAACCTCTTCCTTTCCTCCCTCTTCTTTACTCCCATGACATTATGTTGCATTCCAATAGCTTTTGTTCGTTCTTGGGCTTATTCAGTTTGTACAACACACAACATTATGGAGAGGGCAGAGGGACCAAGGAGGACACTCTTCACCTCCCTGGCCACGTGTCTGCGCAAGGTAATGTTCTTTCTGGCTCGTGGTCGTAACATCTGTTTTTGTTTCATTTTCTGTTAATGTCTCTCTCTCTCTCTCTCTCCCCCCTCCCCCCTCCCCCTCTCTCTCTCTCTCTCTCTCTCTCTCTCTCTCTCTCTCTCTCTCTCTCTCTCTCTCTCTCTCCTTCTCTCTCTCGCATATTTGTTTCCAAAAAGAGTCACCAACGCAATCAAACATACGAGTATACAGAACCCGGGAATAAAAAAATAAAAAAAACGATTTAAGAAATTGGGAGCAGCTGGAGTGATACATATTGAAGGAAGAAGACGTGTGAGAGTCTGAAGACAGGAGGAGTAATGCATAAAACGGATGTACTGGTGCACGACAGCGAGGGTGGAGGGGGAAGAAGGAAGAGGGAGGGGGAGGCAGACGGGGGGGGGAGGGGAGGGAAGAGGAATGAAAGGAGGCAAGACATGGAGGAAAGTGTGGGCCTGCATAAACTCATCGGTTATAGCTTAGTGCATTATCGCTATTGGGTGAAAATTCGCATTAGATGGTTATATGTACATACATATTTGTATATACGTACATTCTTACCTACATACATACACACGTGTATACATGCGTATATACACATACGTATACACATGCATACGTATATACATACGTTTATACACATACGCATATACATGCCTACGTTTATATACGCTATAAATCCGAACATACTATCTATACGAGTACATACATACATAAATACATGCCATACAAACGCATACATGCACACATACGAATATATGCATAAATAAACAGATACATGGATAAATAAATGCATGATTGACACATCATGCATGTTCACATACACACATTCATATCTACATATACATGCACACATACATAGAAACACACACGCTGACGCTGATACACACACTGACGTGCAGTACATGCACACACACACACACACACACACACACACACACACACACACACACACACACACACACACACACACACACACACACACACACACACACACACACACACACACACACACACACACACATACCTGTATCTCATAAACTCACTTGGAGAAATTCGAGAAAATATATTGAAAGTAGATGGAGAGAACAAAAAGAAAAAAATATGTTATTGAATGATGGGGGAGCACTGATCCATTGCTTGGGGGTTCATTGCTCTATTCTTATGACTTTCCATGAGCTCTCATCCGGGAAGGTAATAGTTGTCTTTCACAAGTCGAACACATGATCCACACATGATGAATCTCACAAAAGAA
Source organism: Oratosquilla oratoria (assembly GCF_046742065.1). Taxonomy (NCBI): domain Eukaryota; kingdom Metazoa; phylum Arthropoda; class Malacostraca; order Stomatopoda; family Squillidae; genus Oratosquilla; species Oratosquilla oratoria. The sequence continues at coordinate 21,991,400 of NC_134808.1, read as the reverse complement.
GATAATTAGAAGAGTGGTTAATACATTTTTAATAAAAATTGAGAATGAGGTTTAAATATATATATATATATATATATATATATATATATATATATATATATATATATATATATAAAGTTAGCGAGAAAATTATGGAATCAGAAGCTCGGAAGGCATTGACGAGAATCATGGTGGAACTCCATATCACAGCGGAAGAGCCATCGACAGTATGTATGAATAGAGTAAGTGCATTGGTCGGAGCAGTTATGGTACATACTTTGGAAGGAACAGCTGCAGTTATTGCAACAGCAGTTGCATGTTTTATATGTATAGTGAAAATTATTTCAGTAATAGGTTTGCAGTTGTAGCGTGCCAGGCAGAAACCTAAGCCTCCCCCGCCAACTCCTTTAGCAGCTCGTCAGCGTCCCTCACTTCCTTCTGGACAATGGTAACAAGTATTCTTTTTTCTTTTCTATTTTCTTTTTCTTTCGGTTCTTTAGTCCTGAATCCCAAACTGAAGTGGTCTCTGTTTTTATTTATTCATTAATTCATTTATCTATTTCATTTACTTATTCATTTATCATATCTACTTGTTCATTAATTCATTTATTCATTTATCTATTTATTCAATTATTCATTTACTTATCTTCGGAAAAAAGGTCGTATGGCGTTAATAAGCCTTTAATGCAGGTTGACACATTGAAATGATAAAACATGTAATTACAGAAATAACGACAGATACTGTAGTTGTGACAAGAGCAATGGTGTACGGTTTTAAATCCTTCGTTGTGGGCTCCTGTGATTAAAATCGTGTGGCATTAGCCAGAACAAAACATCTAAATTATGTCATTCTTGTGAAGGAGTAACACTCTCAACATAGTCTTACCCTCTGGCGTTAAGTAGAATAAAATCTCTAAAGAATGTTAATGTAACGAAACATTTAACTGCAGAAGTCAACAGCTGAAGTCATTGTATTTCATTTCATCTGCAATAACCAACGCTCCTGTCCTTTGGCATAATATCACGTCAAAGAGGTGAAGCCATATATATAGTAAAAAAGATTAAAAGAGGGTAACATAACAGTGACAGCAGAGGTTAAAAGTTACAAGCACTCCTTTATTAAATGGAGGTTGATCTTCAATCATAAATTTATCCTACATGGCTCTGTAAGGGGTGTCAGTATAATCTCTAAAATAGTGGATGGATAAAACTTATACCGTTCTATTAGCTGTGACTAAACCCATATTTGTTATATCGCTCAGAGAAATACAGGGAATAAGGACCGTCCTGCATTTCTAAGATAGCTTTGGTCGTTAGAGTTGGGGGTTCCACCTCGTAGTCACTACGATTTCGTGAGGATTCACTGTGAACAGACCCACTAAAGGTTTCCCCGCTTTGCAGTCCAGCCAATTAAAAGTTGGGGGCTGTACGTCCATACATTTTTGCTACTACTTACACTTTTTCACTCGCCATTCCTCAAACTGCCAGTACCAGTACAACTTCGAATGAAAAACGTGCAAGAATGGGACATTTATTTTCTTTACCCCTTTCCTACTGCTGGCTTGACAACCAACCCGAGTGTCCACCCAGAGATAACCAACCCTTTCTGTACCCATTGGTGATTTTTCTTTTTAATTCAGACCAGTGTCAGACGGTTTTATTTAGTCTTGTGGTACCCTTTTGGTCAGCAAGAGATTAATCCTGTTTCCTGGATAAACAAATGCTTGTTTTATTCTAACGCCGGACGGTTTTATTGACCTATGAGCTATCCCATTGGTTGCGATATCCTGACCTAGTCTAACCTAGCCTAACCTAAACTACTCTAACCTAACCTCGTCTAACCTAATCTAACCTAACCTATCTTAACTTAATCTGACCTAACCTAGTCAAACTTAGTTTAACCTAACCTAACCTAACTAGCTCTAAACGAGAGCAAGCTTTCAGATGACATTACTTTTTTGAAATTTCTTTAAAAACATATTTTTTAAGTACAAATATGTTTCTATTTGGACACTCAAAAATATAGATGTCTCTAATATTTGAAACAAAGTGACAAAATCTATAAAATTTTGGATCCCAGAAACACTTTCTAACACTTCTCTAATACTTTCTAATGATTTGTAACATTTTTCAACACTAACACTTTCTAATACCTTTCCAACACTCTTAACTAAACAGAAACCATATCACTAAATCCAAAACAAACAAGCGGTACCCGGTACAAGATGTCTCGCCCGGCATCGCTTATTCTAATGCAATTTGATACCAAACTGCTCTAAGGTGGTGATATTAGCATTTTCCTATATGTTGATAATAGGAAACATTTATCTATCAAAAATCTTTTTCGAATTATAGACATTTTCTTATACCAACCTGCGACATAGAAATAGAATCCATACTAATAACAAACAAATTTTGTCCCATGACCATGAACTGATACACTTAGGCCTTTTAATCTAACACTTGACAACCCCGACTTGTGCGGACGTTTGGACCCAGGACATAAACCCACTTCGGGAATTGGCCCAGGACATAAAACGCCCCCAATTCCCGAGGTAGATTTATTTCCTGGGCCCAAACGTCTGCTGATGTGGTGGTTGGCGAGTGATGGATTAAGAGACCTAGGAATGTGTGTGTGTTTTTTTCCAATAAGTAAAATTCGAAGCCATTTTCATTGTTATTAACTATTTGACTTACCGCTGAAGGTTTCCATCAGCTGACTATAATCACCGAGTGCCAACTACGCGAAACAAACTTTAGATAGTGAAGGGTTTAATTGAAAAAGTTTTCTAACCCTTCGTCCGTCGAAAGTTTCCTTGACAATTGAATTAAATCATCTGATGGCTGCAAGAATACAACTTATATGCATACAACAGCGAAAGGGTAAACCCAATCAGTAGGAAACGATTTAAATGTTAACTCCTTTGCTGAGGAAACGTTTGTTATGGTAAATAATTGTAAAACATTGTAAAGCATATTGCAAAAATATTGTAAAAAGTGTGAAGTATGTCACATTATTGAAAGCAGTTAGTTTATAATTACTATACATTGTATGTATTTTATCTCTTTTTACGTGAAAACTAGACTATTAAGTATCCTAGTTGGATAGCTACAATATCTGGCAATATTCTTTTAATGTAACCAATTAGTATTTTTGCAGCTAATGTTATGTAAATACTTTGCTACCAAAATGCAAGTAACATATACATAGATTGAAAAATTATGGGAAATTCTTTCAAGGTGAGGAGCCTACGCCAGGAGTCGCATGGCTGTGGGCGAAGCCGTCACTATTGACCTATACGCTTGGACTGCTAGGGCAGGTTACTGCTGGGAAGCGGAGAGAAGCGCAGGATTCGGACCCGCAACTAAGCGAATGAGAGTCCATCACGTTACCACTTGGGTGTAGATATATTACTAGCATCGGTCCTTTTCTCCTCACGAAGTATATTCTTTACGATCTTCATAATTGTAATGTCATTAATTACAACTCAAATGGGAGAGGGTAGGGCGACAAGAGTACTTTTTTCTTGTTACGTCTGTAGTCTGTGGAGCCGATACCCACTAATTGATCATTAATGGTAAGTGTGGTCTTGTTATCCTAAAGTATCCTGTTCGAGTCCTTAAAGAGGTAGTCGCTTGCTTATTCTGCACGAAAGAGTTTGAATACTTGTCTGGTGGTATTTTTGGATTCGATGCGGTAGAACCCTTAAACCTGGCAGCTGAGAGTTGCTCTTTGGGAAGGAACTGATCACGGTCAGTATCTTCAACTTCTTCAGTGTCCCCAGTGGCTGAGCTGTTAAGTCGTGAAGTCGTGAAGCAAGTCCTCGGTTCGAATCTCCACAGGGGTAGACATTTACCCAATCTGAATAGAACAAATATAGGTACATATCGTGTCCAGTGGAACTTCTGATAACAAAATTAATCCATTCCGTGACTCCGCTCTTAAACCGAAACGTTCGTTAACTGAAACCATTACGGTAAATACGAAATTACATGCAGAAGAACTGGGTGGAACAGAAAGAAGGGAAGAGGAAAGTTAAGAGGTAACGCCAGGAGGCGCGTAGCTTTACCCTATGCGCTTGAACTGGTGGGGCAGGTAACAGTTACTACTGGGAGTGCAGGATTCGAACCCACAACTAAGCGAATGCAAGACCAGCACGCTTCCGATTACGCCACTAGTGGACAAAAAATGAAAGAGTGAAATAAGATTATTGAGAAAAAACTGCGTGGGGCATGAGGAAGGAATGGGAAGGTGAATCTTCATAAGACTGGAAAGGAAGGCGGCCGGAAGGAAGAGGAAACAATGAGTAAGAGATAGATGAGGGTGGGAAAGGGGGCGGGGGGAGTGGAGAGATCGGGGGGGGGGGAGGGGGGAGGAAAGAGGGCGGGTGCAAGCGATGACTGGGATGTGGTGGAAGAGGGGAGGAGATAGTGGAGGGGGGGATGGGTGGAACTTGCAGGAAGCTGCGGACTGCCTGTGCGATACCGACTCTCCACTTCCGTCGTAGCTGTCCAGTTTCCCACGCGACCGAACACTTTGCCCCACCCCCATAGACTCTGTCCCTACCCTGCATTGTCTTTACTTGCTCCCACGACTAAACTACAACCCCCTAAGACGTTACAGAACCTAAATTCTCGCCCCAACATCATCTGTTTTATTAAACGAGACTCAACCCGTTACATTTTACGTACTTGAAATAAGTCTTTTTCACATTTGTTAACAGTAGATCCAATTTCTTATATTTGGTAACATTACTCATATCGGGCTATGGATTTTCTTGTTCCTCTTTCTATAAAACTTCTTTACTAAATCTACCTCCCTAGCATATAGTTACGAAAGGCTCTTTAACACAAGAGTACATACGTTTCTAGGCCTATTTTCAACTGTTATACTTTTATTGCAATTTGCTGATCCCAATGTAAACGCGCGCGCGCGCGTGTGTGTGTGTGTGTGTGTGTGTGTGTGTGTGTGTGTGTGTGTGTGTGTGTGTGTGTGTGTGAGTGTGTGTGTGTGTGTGTGTGTGTGTGTGTGTGTGTGTGTGTGTGTGTGTGTGTGTGTGTGTGTGTGTGTGTGTGTGTGTGATTCACCATGGTCTTGGACCACGTGTTGGACTCGTGATCGACAGCTATCACCCTCCCAGAAGAGAGTTCAGAGCTCAGTGTGTGTGTGTGTGTGTGTGTGAGAGAGAGAGAGAGAGAGAGAGTAACTGTATAATGCCCAGTATAGAATATATATTCTTGATTAGTACTATAGAGTAGATCTTGCTGGAAGGCAAGTTGAGGTTTGAGTCTGTTAAACAACTTTGGCTCAGCGATTTTCGCTTACCATCTTGAGACCTACTAACCCACATGATGTTCCGGGTGGAGCTCTTTAAACCTATTCACTTTCCAGAACATTTCCCTTGACTGAATAAAACCATCTGACAACAACCAGATCATATCTATGTCATCAATATTGATATGGTCACGTGGGACGCGGGTGAGAGAAGAGAGCTATTGATAAGACTAGAAGGAAATATGTGGATATGATTATTCAAACTTCGGAGCTGCCTAGTGTAGGCCTTATGGTCTCTTGCAGTCTCCTTCATTCTTATGTTCTTATGTACAAAAAGGATAAGAAGGACACTTTGTTGGCGTCCTTTTATAGGGACATTTTGACTGGGAGAAGAGGAGTTAGGAAAGAAAAGGACGAAATTAGAAGGGATATGTGGAAGGATGTATGAGGAATGTTTGGTCCACGAAGAAAAGAATGAAGACAGAAGATGAGTGAGTGGGACCCAAGAAAACAAATTATTGCTAGTACGAAAGGCAAACAAGAGGATGTAGAACGAGTGAGAGAAATGGGATTCATAATAAAGGCTGAGAAAACAGTCGACATATACATATACACACCCTTCACACACACACACACACACACACACACACACACACACACACACACACACACACACACACACAATGTATATATATATATATATATATATATAATATACATATGTATATATGTCCCTAGGATGTGCATCTACTTACCACAAAGCAAGGACGTTACCTTTGTACCACACTTGATCGTGTAAAAGGAACGATTTAGAATTTGACCCACCCATGGTACAGTACGTATGCGTATGTAATCTTGATATATATATTTGTATAAATATAGGAGAGAAAGGCAGTGAGGTAGAACGGGAAGGTTAATCGAGGAGGTAAGATACGTTAAGAAGGCGTCACGGTGACGCAAGTGTGGGAGGAGGAAAGAGTGGAACGGGAGAAGAAAACAGCTTATGAGGTGAGAAAGGTACGTTCTTCCAGGGAGAGAGAACATCCGGAGGTGTGGACAGGATCAACACAGACCCGCAGTTCTATGACGTGGAAGTGTGAGAAGTCAAAATGGGCGTGAGGAGAGGGGAATGCGCCGCATGGGCGTTGGCCGGAGGGGCAGGAAGCTCTGCAAGCCACCCCTCATGCAAAGCAATTACGGCCTTCGCCTGTATCACCGCGCCTCTGCCCTCCCGAGCTGCGACTCCTTTTTTCTTTTCTTTTTTTTTATCATCTCTTCCGCTTCCGGCAACCCAACGCCAACACCTTCTTCGCGTCGCTATAGCCATTCACGTCTTCACATACCCCGAATCCGCGGCATTCCGGCCGCGTCCGCCCGCCTGGCACACGCGATCCTGCCGTGACGTCATACTAGCCTTCACCTACTTCCCTTATCATTAGCCAAACAAGAAATGGGCATAAGGGAATTTCCCACCACCTTATAGGTGGGAGTTGATAAAATTGTTCAGATAACAAGTAAAATGTGTGTGTGTGTGTGTGTGTGTGTGTGTGTGTGTGTGTGTGTGTGTGTGTGTGTGTGTGTGTGTGTGCGCGCGCATGGGTGTGTGCGTATGTATGTGTGTATGCGTGTGTTTTTTACCTAATAGTATTTACGTAATTATAATATACGATTTTTCATACCTAGTTCCAGATTCATGCACATTTTCAATTTGTTCTATATCCTTGATTTCCAATTACCATATTTAGATTTGAACTCATGTATTGTTCCAGCTTGGGATGTATCATCTAAGCTATTCCAAGCATCCATACAACTATTTGGAAAACAGTATTTCTTCACATCCATTAAACATGTCCTCCTTAATTTGTTCTCTGAAAGCCCTCCTATCTTTAACCAATAGATCTTCTAAGTGAATGTAATCCCTTTTAATGACCTGAATATTGCAATCATATTATATCTTTCTCTTCGATCTTTCAAATTTGGCAGACCCAGTGCTTTTAGTCTTTCTTCGAATGCTTTATGCCCCAGGCTGAGAACCATGTTCGGCTGCAGCTCTTTGTATTGTCTTGATCATGGCTATATCCTTCACTCCGTGTGGGGACTATACCACTGACGCATATTCCAGTCTTGGACGGATCAGGGTCTTGATGAGTTTTTCATCATTTCTTCATCCATGTAGTGAAAAGCCACTTTGGTCTTCTGCAGCAGTCCAAACGCCTCTCCCACAATCATGCTGATATATGTCAGGTGATTTTTTTTTTTATCAACGCTCCTAATCCTTTCTCCTCTTTTGCTTCATGCAAAAATAATGTCTAGATATTTTATTAATAGCCTACAGTCCTTTTCGGTTTTCACTCTTCCCATGAAATTTACATCATCTACAAACATGCTGGGATGGCTTGTTGTACCCTCCATTATATCATTGACACAGACAAGAAACATTATTGGTACAAGCACTGAACCTTGTGGAACTCCGCTCATTACTACTTTCCATCCTGACATCTTAATGTGTGTGTATGTGTGTGTGTGTGCATGTGTGTGTGTGTGTGTGAGTGTGCATGTGTGTGTGTGTGTGTGTGTGTATGCACATGTGTTCCTGCATGTGTGTGAGTGTCTGTGTGTGATTCACCATGGTCTTGGGTCACGTGCTGGACTCGTGATCGACATCTATTATCCTCCCTGAAGAAAGCTCAGAGCTCATATATGACCGATCTATGGGTAGTGGTGCGACCTTACACGCACACACACACCCAGCTCCCCGCCTACGAGATGTATATGCTTGTGTGAGTCACCTTGGTCTTTGGATCACGTGTTCAACTCGTGATCGACAGCTATTTTCCTCCCGGAAGAGAGCTCAGAGCTCGTATGTCCGATCTATGGGTAATGCTACGACCTAACACGCACACACCTCCAACTCCCCGCCCAAGAGACTTGGAGTAATGATTCGAAGCGCAGCGATACTGAAATAATTTCAGCCCTGGGCAGGATTCAAACCAGGTACCGCCGATACCTCCGTACTGACAGTCTGAGACTTTACCAACTGTGTATGCGTGTGTGTGTGTGGCTGTGTATGTGTGCACGTGTTTGTACATGTGTGTTTGTGTGTGTGTATGTAGTGTGTGGTGTGTATGTGGTGAGTGGTATATGGGTATGTATGGGTAAGGGTGTGTACATTTCTATAAACATGTGCGTCAGTGTGTGTATGAGCGCGCGTGTGCGTATGTGTATATGCTTATATTTATCGAATTGTATTGAATGACATACAGTATACAAGATAAGAAATGTTCCTGTGCGTTCGTGTTTCTACCATTCTACTGGTCAAAATTAGGTTTAAAATCTCTTATCCTATGACTTTGTGTATTAT
>NC_134808.1:21977785-21980285 GCF_046742065.1 Oratosquilla oratoria | reverse complement strand
GGCTATGGTTGGAAGCACCTTCATGCTAATGAATGTGTATTATCATACCCACACTGATACAGAGATAAGAGAATAAATCAAAATCTTCTAATTATTACTAATGAGGACCTTGCATACTATACTCTAGCAAATAATTTTTTTTTTTTCATCCGAGGGGATATTGTGGGACTAAATGAAAATACTTATAGTAATAGTTACTAGATGCTTAGTGATTTTGGTCAGTGTTGAAATGGTCGGCAAGAGACAAATGAATAACAATATATACGTTTAGGCAACTTAAGAAAATAGGTTGAGAAACTCTGCAAAGTCTCGTCATTGGTACTCGACAAACGATTGTGAAGACGACTTCATATCTTGAGTAAACTAACGAAAAACGTATGAAACTGAAATGAAAAGTTCATAGCTCATTTGGTTGCAGACGTGTGATCTTGTACGCAGTATTGTTTATCTCAACCTTGCCCTACAGGTTTTAGTGTGGGTTCAACCAATCCTTCACAAATCACTCCAGTAGGCCATTACTAGAATTTTACTGATAATGTGAAAAGGTTCCTTCTTGCAAATATGATGGCCTGTGAAGTTTCTTCGTAACCCAGACAGTTTCATTCTGTTGATATACAGTGATCAGCCTTGAACATGATCTTGATCGAATAAAACCTCATTTTCCTCCACCACCCACTCCCAGCTGCAAGTACATTTGGCGTTTACAGTACACCACACTATATAATTTCACATTGACGCATTTATCCAAATCTTCTCTAGAAAATTTAGCATTATGAATGTAAAATGAAAAGTGGACTTCCTCTGAATACCTTAAAACAAATAAAGTCAATAGTTATACTTTTTCTTTTTACTTTTCTCTGCCTATCCCCAAGCACTATTCCCTCGCCATCTCCTCCACCTCCCCCCGCCTCCTCTTCCGTCGCCTTTTCATCAGCACCCCGCCCAGCCGTGCCGCCCTTCTGATTTACAGCACGCGATGTATCGAAAAGTTGCTTCGTTTGTCGACTGGGAAGAGACATGGAGTGAACTATGAGGTTCCCCATCGATTTTGATTGTGGCGTTCACATATGGTCTTACGGCCTTGTCTTTACGGATGGCTAATTGACCCTTCAGTGTGGTGGCCCTTAGTATACATGTTGTGCCAAACACTAATCCCACACAAATCCCAAACACTACCCCCCCCCCCACACACACACGAGTATACGAAGTATCGGTCAAACAAGAACTCATTCTTCCTAGAGATCCTGGCTTCATCTGAACAAAATCACCTGGTCACAGCAGTATACAATGTATGACGATACTACATTCACATATATTGTATCAAACATCATGTATATAAGGATTTTGTTCTGGCTAAATATAAGACAACTTCGTTCAGTTTAGAAGCATCCCTTGATGTAAACAATATAATGCACTTTTGCATCAAAGGTATTAGTGCCACATATATTTTCTGGAGCATGAAAGAGGGGTAAAGCCAAGGATAACAAGGGGGGGGGGAGAGGAGAGAATAAAAGAGAACAAGAAGAAAGGGCAAAGAATAATAGAATACAGGAGGAAGAAGAGAAGATGCAATAGAAACATATGTGTGATAAAAGGAAGGGGATAAAGGGCCATCAAGGGAAAGGAAGAGGGAGAGTGGCGAGACGAAGATCAGGAGAAAGTGTGACATCAAGAAGAAGGGAATAATAGTAATAGAAAATTAAAAAGTTAAACTGAGCACAGGGATAGTCCTAAGGATGAGAAAGAGAGAAAGAAGTTGTAGGAGAGGAAGAAAATGGGTGAAGACGGAGGAGAGCAATTGATTCAGGACTGAAAAGGCAGTGACCGGGGTGGAGTGGATTTAAAGAAAGGAAAGGAAGAGGGGAGAAAGAAGGTAAGCAAAGAAGAGCATGAAAAAGGCAGGGAAGGGAGAAGGTAAAGGAAGGACAAGAAGGTGAAGCAATAAAGGCAAAGCAGTCGTGAGAGGAAGAAATGAAACATAATGCAGGGCCGAGAAGAAAGGTGGCTGGCTTAGCTTTGTCACATCTGATAATGTGAGGATTTCTCAGCCACACAAAGAAAATCTTTCAGAAATTTTACAGAGAACTGTCACCGGTAGTGTAGGAAGGAGTCAAAAATACTTTTCATGGAAATACACGATACTGCTTGGGGATGACAAGCATTAAAGAGAGATGTCAGTGACAAGCATTAAAAGGAACGTTCAATGATACAATTGACACATGTTTGGTGTCCATGACAGATGTCATCAGGGCAGCCTGAGTGGTGTTAGCAAGATTTAATTGGAAATTTTGAATCACTGCACTTAAGTCCGGTGTCTCTAGGAGTTAAGGATATGTTTAGATAATTGAAATTATTACAGTAATACTAGTAAAACTGTGGTGAGATGTAAGCTGCATGCAAAACTGGCAGCCTTTGTGATAATAATATGACCTGTTTGCAGTAAGGGGAACATTTGTCCTCAATGGTGGAAGCTGTCTTTTCCACCATGGATTCACCCAGC
>NC_134808.1:21942785-21972785 GCF_046742065.1 Oratosquilla oratoria | reverse complement strand
TTAAGTAGAAGGCATGTAATGTACTATATCTGTTTCAGTGATAAAAGAGAAAAGGTAATACTGTAAAAGTGAAAAAAAGAAGTTCTTGAGAAGGTACACGTGAGTCACCTTTATAGGTGTTCCACTGGATCCATGAAGTGTGAAGCACTGATTCGTTTCTTGGTATAAAGATGACTAATTCAATCAGAAGACGTGTGGGTGTTTATAAAATAATCTTGGGGTGACTGGAGGGAGACACTTGTGATTGGTAAGGGCACGCTAATAGTGAAGTTGGGAATGTATAGTTGTAGGAAGGATGCACAACCTAACAATGAGATGTCCTCTTGTCGACACCCGAGCGTGACTCATCACAACTTCGCAAATCCATCTTTCGTTGTTTTATGTTTGTTGACGTTTGTTGATGAAAAATTGTTTATATTGTTAAAGAACCACTGTATATTTGAAATTGACTAAATGATCAGCAACCAAAGATGTATACATGCATAGTTATGATATATCTAGGTCACGTTCAGGTATGCGCAATAGAACGTATCACTGTTTAAATAAGACTATCTTGAGCAAAAACTCCATATATGGGGCAGAACTGCGTGGGGTGAACGTGAAAGACAGTGATAGTGTCACATCGACAATGGGCGTCACGGGTGTCGACGTCACTCACACGATTTATGTTTCCGAAAGGACTGGAAGCGCCATGCACACGACATAAAATATGCAGAGGAAGGTGGAGATTCTCTGCAGGGACCAGACCCGGCGACCAGGCCACCCACGGACAACTGACGGGTGTATGCACTAGTTACGCGGGGGTGGGGGGTGGGAGGGTTCCAGCCACAACAATTGTATGATATATTTTGCGACATTATGGAATCTTTAGTACATAATGATGACTGTTAAAGGATATCAGTTGATCAATTCTGGGCTGTAAATGAGATAAAGCAAATATAACTGGAAAAATGTATATGGATTCATACACACCTTTTCTGAAATACTGACTGCATGTTTAATGTTTTCAGTATTTTAGGGACTTTAGTAACATCACTACAGACCTAGTTACTTGGCGTTCTTTTGTGGTTAAAGACTAATCTTTACTGGAAAAATAACAATGATCACTTTTAATTCCTAAAATCTCCTTTTACTAAATGCCTTAAATGTTTCCTTTACCTCTGTAGCTCCACCTCTTTGTTGAGATACTCTCCCCAAGGACAGAAACGTTTGTTATTGCTGCAAAACAGTCATATCTTTTCTGGTTATTTGTGTACTATACAGTTAATATGTGATGCTCTAAAAGAGATTGACTGCATGTATCGAATAGACTTCCGTTGGAGTGTAAACTAGTGAGAGACATTTTACTCATATCAATCCCAGATGTACAACAGAAAAAGAGGAACACATGTCACCGTTGTGCTTATCTATTTTAATCACATGCATTTTTTCTATGTTTTAAGCAACTCTCCTATCTGATGATATTTGTTCCCTCTTAGATTTTATATTGATGGTTTACTATTGAATGCTATGAAAAAACTAATTGAATTATTATAGATGCTTTTTTCGATTTATATCTCATACCTGGTATGAATTGAATAATTCTGAATCATCCTATGAATCAATATTGCAACTAGTCTTTTTAAGACAGAGAAATAAACGATGAATATACCTATCTATTATTTCATCAATATTTGTGTTAAATAGAATATTCATATTACTATATATTTATTTACAACTCATTATTCATTATGTTCTAGAAATAAATAGTTAATTTTGTATAGTTAATTTGTGGGCTTCATTGTGTTATTTCTTTTGATTAACGTAATGATACTTTTGTACAACTATATATAGTTCATTATTTATCATCTTGAAAAGAACATATACTTTTCCGTAGTTAAGTTGTGAACCTCAGACTGAAGGGCGTCTCAATCTCCTGAGACCCTACAGTCCCGTTCGAAAATAGTAGATTCCTAAATTGCACTAAGCATAAGAAATATTCTACATCTCCATGATCGCTTTACTCCCAAAATCAAATAAGAGCCTAATTTATGCCTTTACTGTGACAAAGACAAAACGATTGAGATAACTGCACATTGATACCATAAGATCTCTTGTAATCCTAAATTGTTACTATTAGTTTTGTTTAAACATATACGCATTTCTTAATATTCGATATAGTTAAATTTCATTATTTGCTTTACTCTCAGGCGAGTCAGTTGTCCTTCTTCTGTTAGTATAAAACTTGGTAATACCTGCTGCATGGTCAGGTTATCGGCGACTAAACCGGCTCCCCCACTGGTCATCTGCCAGTGAGGTGTGTGTTGGACATCCAAATGGTGGGAAAAGATAGCCAAAGAAAGAGCAGATAAATTCCTTATAAATCAATGGCAATTCAACCACGTTATGGATTACTAACCCACTTATTTGTTCTGCGTAGCATCCCTGTAGGGCCTGGAGACGGGAGTCCTGGAGGCTCAGTGATGTCCCGGTGCTATGATTGGACTGAGGTGTGCATCCCAGGGACAACACACCTCTTTGGTCCTTTGTTCAGGGCGGTATGGAGAGCCCCATCTGGTTCGGAGAGGCAGGTTAGTTGGGCCGCCTAACTTGAAACTGTGAGTTAGGCGCGTCCTGAGTCAAGTAGCTATTGTATGGGCAGATACCGCACGGTCTACGGCTGTCTTCCCCTAGTGCCAAGGTGGTGGTTGAGTACACTCTCATACGACCCCTGGGACTGCAGGGTTAAGATACATACCAGAATTTTAGTTTTCCCAAGCAGAATTCGGTAGTGGGCGAGGGAGGGCAAATCTTAAACTATATATCTATATACACATAACAACCATATATGGCGCCTATGGGGAGTGTGGGCTTGCAACCTGCCCATGTCCGAGCCACCAACCCTGCTATGCGGATTGCCGGGGTGTTGCAAATGAGGTATAATTACGTCGAGCCAGGTCAGGGATAAAGCTCCGCCGAGATTCCGTATGCGCGTCTGGCACATTCTTTTCGTCTATCAGGACGATTGAGTACCCTTTTTATCAGCGGACCTCAGGAAATTTATATTAGATATAGTGGCTCTCTCAGACATGAGAAGACCCTTGCTGAGTGCTTTGAGCAATTGTTTATGGATGATCCTCTAAGCGGCCAAGTCCTTGATGTTCGAATGGTGGTTGTCAACACACTGATAGATGAAACTCTGCAGTGTTTGACGACGGTTAAAGAGACTGTAGGGTGGAAATACAACTGGCATATGCAACATCAGCGCGGAGTTGCTGAAAGCCGGAAGGGCCAGGATCCGTGGTTTGCATGCGGTGCTGTTTGAGTATATTTCAATATTCCGTCTGACTGGGAAAAAATGTCTGGCTGTCCCTATCTGGAAGGTGAAAGGGACCTGGCAGACTACAACACGGTATTATATTGCTCAGTGTGCCAGGCAAAATGCTCGCCCATGTGTTGCTGAAAGGGGTCCGTTTATGTCTTCTAAAAGTTCAGAGGCCTAAGAATTATGGGTTCATGCTCGGTAAGTCAATAATAGCTCGGATTCTAGTCCAATACCACCGCAACACCAACGCACTCGTGAACCACATAAATGAAGGAGGACATCTACCTAAATGGGATCAAGCGAGTATTCTACATAATCTCAGTAAAAGGCAAAGAAAAATCATAGAAGCTCTGTACATAGGTATCAATAAATGTACGAACAATAGAGTAGGTGACATCAAATTATCGGAGACAGCATGGCACGCAGCAAAAGAGTGAAAGAAAATCGGACTATTGATCACCAGAAGCATCCCACGGAGTGTCACTACGACCAACACGCAAGAATTAGAGCCTACGTAACTCAGATCTATCCTAGTTCATTACCCACACATTTTCTGTATTTATTGCCAGTATTTTCTGTAGTATAACATTCTCTCTGAAGAAGCACTATAGTGCGAAACTAGTTAAAGAATAAACTCTCATTATATTTGTGTTTTCCCCTCTGCCTCTCTTATATATATATATATATATATATATATATATATATATATATTTATGTATATATACATATATATATATATATATACACACACACACATCATGAACAGAAATTGTTTGAAAACCAAATCTTCACCCATAAAGTTTTTCCGGATGGAAGTTTTGCCGTTCAGACCAACTTACTGCTTGTTCCATGCGAAGCGAGTTTAATAGTCTCTTGTGTGCAACCATATCGATTTTTTCTGAGCCCAGATATACTAAAAGTAAGCTACCTGTTTTGTCGTGGTTTCAGGAAACTATTTTGTATAAATCTAGCTTTGTCATTGAAACGAGCTTACGTCTGGAAACGTACTAGCTGTATTTTTTTAATTTATCAGACTGTTGCTTTCTAAGTGATATTTGATGGCACCTCTTATAATTCTTTCAATAATTTTACCCACGAATGAGGTTAGATTTGTAGGCCTGTAGATCTGCTTCTCATCCCTATCAAATGAAGGTTTAATTTTTGCTAGTTCCTTTCATGCCAATGCAGTTTTAGTCTTGATACAAAAGAAAATGCGACTACATGTATAAGGAACACGTGGTACAAGCGCAAATACCACAGGCAAGTTCATTACCAGTGTCTATGGACAAAAGACTAGTGCATATAAATTCTTATTAGCCTGTCTGTGATTATCAGCTATATCACAGTGGCACGCTTCTGTCGGGGTGAGCTCTGGTCATGCAGTCCACACAAAAGAAATGCAAATTAGGAGATGGTGCAATTGATACAGTCCACGGGTCAGCTGGGGAGTTGTTTCCGCTGTCACGGGAAGGTAAGACCTGTCGCCGGGGGTATGGGGGGTGGGGGGAGAAGAGGGAAGTAAGGGGAGGAAATAGTGAAGTAGAGAGAGGAAGGAAAAGAGACGAGAAAGGAAAAATGTGGCTGGTCAAAGCTGACTCTGGCAGATGTAAATTATTACAAGGAAATAGAAATTAATCAAGTAAGGCTGTAACCTCCTCGGAAAATCATTAACTGAATTAGGGAAAGAGATGGTAAACGATATCAGCTATAATAAATCGATATCATGAAAATAACCTGAAGTATCTAAATATGTTTTCTAAAAAGATATTCAGGAGAACTTGATGGATATATTAATATTTCAAAGGGGATTGATAGTATTACTTGAAAATATATTCATAGTGAATACAGACTAAGAGATTTATGATGGACAAAATCTATCAGGTTACATATTCAAAGAAGCAAGGAGAAACTACTGTACAAACCATATACAATACAATACGAAACCTCATGACTGAACTATGAAACAGTTATCTATTAACTATGATGTAAAACCTTTTCTATTTTCTATGCTTTTCTTTCTATCCATTTATTATTTTTGTCGACTGAACTACTATATACCTATTCAATGAGCAATTTGTATTCTAAGTTAATTACGTATCCATTTAATTAACTTGTATATTAATTAATTTTTACATCTATTTGTTACCAAACGATTTCTTTACTCTCTCTCTCTCTCTCTCTCTCTCTCTCTCTCTCTCTCTCTCTCTCTCTCTCTCTCTCTCTCTCTCACTCACACACACACACACACACACACACACACACACACACACACACACACATATATATATATATATATATATATATATATATATACATATATATACATACATATACATACATATACATATATATATATATATATATATTATATATATATATATATATATATATATATATATATATATACAGTACATACATGTATTAATTTATTTATTTACTTATTCATAATTCTTTTTATGTCCTCTTTACGGGCCGAAAGATCTCTTATCAACTGGTTCTTCCATAGTGAAGAATTATAATCTGCTAAAATTGTGGAATAAGTGAGAAAAGTTATAGAAGACGGAAGGATGAGGACGAGTTTAAGTAAGACATCTAGAATAAAGAATACATGGTAAGAAGGTGATCTTCTAAGGATTTTCTTTCGTTTTCTGATAGAGGAATGACTGAGGAAGGTGTAAAGCGAAAAGGAAAATTGAGAAATTAGGAAATAACATCAATCTAGGGTGAATGTGAAATGGAACATCCATAGACACATAAAAATTGGGTTACAGTGATTTTGTGGCCATGAAGCTCTCAAATTTGAGATACTAAATAAGGCAGGAAGCATTGCCTATGAAGATCCACATTAGCAATTTGAGGACCGTCATGTAATTCCCAGCTCTTTGTTTATAATGACAAACTACTTTGATTAAAGTACATTATCGGTATCAAGAACAAATACTAATGGCTTAAGTTACACTTTAGGTATTACTAGAAAAAAATTAATCTTTGTGAAACAGATGAAAAGAGAGAGAGGGAGAGAGAGAGAGAGAGAGAGAGAGAGAGAGAGAGAGAGAGAGAGAGAGAGAGAGAGAGAGAGAGAGAGTGAGAGAGAAAGGGAAAAAAAGGGCAATAAAATGGAGATATAATATGTCTTTTGTTCGTGAGAGGTCATGGTGAATAGGTATCGTAGATATGCAAACGTGGTGCATGTTTTAAAACATGATAAGGTTTGTCAGTTGGGAAAGAACTGACATAAGGCTGTGGGCGACACTGAGGCGCGCTCAAGCGCCAGAAACGTGTTGGACAACCCGAAAAAAATATTCCCCATTTCTTTTTTTTTTCTTTCTTTTGTATCTCAGAATCACGGAAAGAAAACAACACTAGACAAATAAAGATACGAAAATATCACGCATTGTGGAATGCCGGTTTCCAATTATCCACAGGAGTTTGCTTTGTGTCAGGAACTTCGGCCATATACTTCATTAGCTTGGGCAGCAGTAGGGGCAGAGCAGAAGAAAAGAAAAGAAAAACAAATATTGAGTAAATATATGATGAAGAATGTTACATGGAATCAAATAAACGTAACTCTGACGGGAGACAAGTAAATCAATAGGGCGAATGATAAGCGGTGAACACGGAAAGAAAGAAGTCTACAAAAATCAAGATGGCGGGATAGATTGGTTGAAACCGCCATGTGGGCTCACTAATTTATGGACAACCTGTTGTGTTCTTAGGTGGGACCAAGGGAAGGGGGAGTGGCAGAACGGGAGGGGAGCGACGGTTGGGGGATGGGAGGGGCCTTTTTTTTTTTTTTTTTTCCCAAAGGGAGGAGAAAAAAAAGGCTTATTTTTGCGCTATTGTATCCAAACCTATTGCAATGAGATATGCAGCTTACTATTAAAAGTTTCATCTACCCTCTAAGCCTTTCTAAATACTTTACTGGGGCTTCTCCTCACACAACTAACTAGCTACTTCTATGTGCACTGGTGGCGTAATCGAAAGCGTGTTGGTCTGGCATTCATTTAGTTGTTGGTTCGAGTCTCCGCACTTCTCTCCGATCCCCGGCATTCCTAGCGCACAGGACGAAATTGACGGCTCTGGCCGCAGCTATGTGCCTCCTGGCGTAGTCTCTTTGGCTTCACCTGCAGCATTGTTTCTCATTCTTTCAAGCTGTGTGTGGACCTTTTACTTACATATCCAAGGTACTCCTTGGTACGGGATTAGATAGGATATAGTCACTTTCTAAGCATTTAGTGATAGAAACATTATTACACATTATACAAATCATCGCCACATTCTGAGAGACTCAGGGGAAAAGTAGAAAAAACTGGACATCTTGATTAAGACACATTGCGTTATCATGAATTATAAAAAACTGACAAATCATCGCCACATTCTGAGAGACTCAACTAGACAGGGGAAAAGTAGAAAAAACTGGACATCTTGATTAAGACACATTGCGTTATCATGAATTATAAAAAACTGAGCCATGACAGGATTACTGAAACATGTTGAATTCTCCGTACTAAGGACCCCTTAGTAGGTCTCTAGTTGAGAAACACTGACAAATAGGAGTTCATCTTTTGTAGACGACTCTTTGGGTTTTTACCTTAGTTTGAGTGACATATTCTAGGTTGCTAACGACTTAATTATATGTGCTCCTTGCCATGTAACATAAGCCAAACCAGAAGAAGTACTCAGGAATAAAGTTAAAAAAAAAAAAAAGTATACACGTACTACTGTGGGAGTGTATTTATGCCTTTCCCTTTTTGGCTACCCCCCTTGGAAGGGGGGAGAAGCCTTGCTATAATGTATGTATGTACTGTCAGATATGCATGATCTACAATCACGTTCTATAATATTACATATTTTTACTTTTGGACAATTTGATACAATATTTTCTGCCTTCTCCCTTCCGTCAACAGATTCAAATTTCGTGTGAAATTTTCATTCCTTTTCGTCTCTCCAAAAACTGTCATTTAGAACACTTTAAGGTGAAGTACATTTTCATCCCTGGATTTTCGAGATCAAGTTATCTAGAATCTGATACGACAAGAGTAGGGGACACGTTCTGAATGTAAGAAATTAGATTAGATAGACGAAGGAGAACGTTCTTCATGAGATGCTCACATCCACAATAAGAGATAATTGAAAGTGAAGAAGAGTCAAATGCCCCCCACTCCCACCAATAAAAACAAACGGGAAATTCTGAAGTGACAGTTTAAGAAAACATGAATAAGGAAAGACAACAATCTAGTGTGAAGAGATTAACATCACTGTATCTAGGCTGAACGTTGGATGCCTATGACAGAATACATTTGGCAAACAACGTCTTAAGGAGAATGACAGCTGGATGAGCATCGATTTATTAATAGATGAAAATGTCCAGTTCCCGTGGTAGAAGAGTCACGTGAATGTCTTCCCATTCAGCAGCGCAGCCGCCTGCGTTATATACATTGCAGAATGCATCCGTCTGCATTCTATTCAGGGTAAACAACTAGCGTTTATATTTTGTATAAATTCGATGTCCTACATAGACCTGGCACTCTACAATTGATCTAATCATTAATAGTAAATGTGTCTTGATGTGGTGTGCGGTTCTCATATATTGATTGTGTCTTCTGTAAGGTACGAGAATGTTTACATGTGGTTGGCGAGGTTGTGTATTTAGCTCGGGTAACTTTCCATGATGAGTGGGATCTACTGAGGCGTTGGGAGTTCACTGCCGAGTTTGCGAAAAGGGGAGGAATGGTCACCTTGAATGGCGCCACGGGTCTGTGGACATCCTCGGTCACGTCTCATGTGCATGCGACTCGTTTGTTGTTGTAAAGGTGTATTGTATGAGAGTTGCATATGGTTACATATGTTAATGTGTTAATGTGGAATATATATACTTATATATGTTTATATTGGTTACGAGGGATATGAAGGACCGGCTACATAAACAAGTAGATAAAAACAAAAAGCATGATCACCAGAAAACGCGGAATATAAAGGAAAGGGACAGAAGGCGAGAGTAGATCAAGAAAGAGGCGGACGTCTTGGGTACAGGACGACAAACCAGATATATCAATCACCATCAATTGGGGGTGTACGCCAGGGAGCGCTTTGCCTCACTCACATACCGGCGCCAGTCCCCACGGCAGTCTCTCCGGGCAAGCTCCCATGCACCCATCCTTCCTTCCTTCCCATTCCAAGCAAAGGATTACAAAGGCGGAGCATGCCGATAGGAGACCTTTTGGTCCATATCTAGGTCGGATGCAAAAAAAAAAAAAAATCATAATAATAATAAAATAATAAATAAAAACTATAATAATGTAAACAACAAATAAAATACATAAATAAATGCATAGGTAAACTCTCAACAGCGATCAACATGCCCCAATCATGAATTCTTAAGTGGGCGTCCCATTTTGAGAACCAGATACAGAGTAAGAACAATTGATATGGTATTGATTGGTATTAGGCTCAGGGTGATGTTTACGATGAGCCCAGGCTCTTGTGCAGGTCGGTATGGCTTGCAAATAGTTTGTCTTCAGGTATCAGGAACACCGGGGTATAGTACCATGATCTAGCGCTGACATTTCTATGTGCCGGGATAGGGGAAAGGAAGTCAGATACAGGACTGGTAAACGGGTTATCACACTGGGCTTCCACAGTCTTCGTCAGCGCTGACCGTTGAGAATTCGTTTGAGTAAAAACGACTTTGTTTACAACATTTCACTTTTAAATTCTCCAAATATCAAGTTATCTTTCCGTCATATATTGCAAAGCTGGATGATGAACTAAGAGATTGTAAACCTATACGGATGTTAGGCACATTGGTGAAATGTTCTCAGAGAAGTCTAGCTTTCTGTAACCGAAGTTCTAGTTACTCAAATGGAGGTTGGGGGTAGGATGTTGGAGGAAAAATACCCCAGTGTGATAATCCCTTAAGCAATGGGAGGTGTTTAGGAAAGGGAGGAACGAATCCATTCGCTGGGTGGTAATCAACCCAGCGTCTATGGCTCCAAAATTATATAATACACTCCCTGGACCCCACCACCCTCCCATTTGGGGCGCCAAAACTGTTCATGTCTGACTTGAAGGCGCCACCCATCCGCTTTGCAGTTTGTTCATGTCAGGGACAAACGTATCCCTCTTAGCTCTTGAACGTTTCCATAGACCAGAACGTTTTTGTAGATAGGTGTTCACAAGCTGAATACAATCGTTTGGGTTAATCTGGGCATAATCACTAAATATGCGAAAGATTATTCACTGCTATAAACGAGTGTAATGCCTTACCTAAGGTGACACACTTAAAATATTCATTCAGGCTAACAAAAGATTATTGCACTCATCTCAGAGCAAAACCTCAAAGAAAAAGAGTTAAGGATTCCAGGATTAACAATTTCACTACAATAACGTACTTAAGATACTTTGTCCAGATTGACTCCAGATTATATTTACTCTTAGATAGGAACTAACCCTGAACTTGTGAAAGTGAATGTGCAACTCTTTCAGGTGAACTAAAAAAAAAAAAAAAAAAATTAACCCTCCTTCATACATGGACCCCTTCATACGTGGACCATTTTGTGAAGTATAATGTTCGAGAAGTTTAGAGCGCATTTGGGCGTGAGGTCATGAGTAAGGGTGGTTCGAGACTGCCTGGCAGAGCGAGTTCGTAGAAAGGGTAGTCTACATTTAATCACATGTTTCGGAAAATTCATTGTAAGGTTGTACTCTCTATGATGGAAAGTTCGTGGAGTTTGTAAACCAAATCAACCTCTTTTAGGTGCCACCTTAAGTACTTTATTCTCCTACTGAGATAAAATAATAATAATAAAAAATTATAATGATCGTGTTAATGTCAATGATAATGATAGAAAAGAACATGCGTGATTCTAATCCCTGTCTTTCCACTTCTGAGTGCACGAAAAAGCGCACACACACACACACACACACACACACACACACACACACACACACACACACACACACACGCACACACACAAACACAAGCAAACACACACACACACACACACACACACACACACACACACACACACCACAACACATACACACACACAAATACACACACCTCTCTCATGGCGCTGTGGTTAGAGCTCTGGCTTGCCACTACGGAGGTCCGGGTTCGATCCTCGCCCGGGGCTGAAATAATATCAGTATCGCAGCGCTGAGGGGTGTTACTCCAACTCTCGTGGGCGGGGAGTTGGGGGTGTGTGTGTGTGCAAGGTCATAGCATTACCCATAGATCGGACCTACGAGCTCTGAGCTCTCTTCCAGGAGGGAAATAGCTGTCGATCACGAGTCCAACACGTGATCCAAAGACCAAGTGAATACACACACACACACAGACACACACACGATAACACACGCACACGCAAACACACGCACACACACACACACACACACACACACACACACACACACACACACACACACACACACACACACACACACACACACACACGGACGCACACACATACACATACGTGCGCGTTCGCGCGCGCACGTAGAAGCACACAAATATACGCAAGCATCCCCATCACATATATACTAAGGAAACGTACATATATGCCTTATCGGGCATGATACAGCCGTAAGATGCAAAATTCCCAACAGCCGATTGACCATGACACAAGCACAAAGACTACCCTGAGTGTGGCCATTAGCTTCCGGTGCTCCAGGCCATGTGACACCCATGGCCTGGCGACAAGGGAAGGAGAGAGCCTGACAACGGAACTCGGTAATACTTGTTGGCTGCACACGAGCAGTACCGGAAGTTTCCACCACTCCCATCGTCTCCACCACCCTGCGAAGTGTGCGTATGCTGGCAGCATGCTTGAGGAATGTTCAATGTAAATAAAAAAATAAAATGAGTAAATAAATAAGAAAATAAAAACGAAAAATAAAATAGAATTGAATACATAGATAAACAAAAAAGAATAGATAAATATATGGATAGAAATGTAGGTAGACGGATAGACAGATGAATAAATAAATAGAATAAATGAGTAAATGAAAATAAGAAATAAAATTAAATCAAATAGATAAATGAAAAATAATAAGTAAATAAATAAACAGATGGATAGAAAGGTAAATAGATGAATAGATAAACAAGTAAACCAACAAATAAATGTCAATATAAAGATAACGAATAAATAAAACAAAATGTAAATAAGATAATGAGAAATGACAATATACAGGTCAATAAAAGTAAATAGATACATTATATCAACGAACAAGATCAAATATACAGATATAGATAAATGCATAGATAAATAGATAAGCAAATTTCATAACTACGTTACACGTCAGAGTAAGCTGACAGATAAAAAAAAATTAAACCATAAAATACACAGGTAAATGAGTAAAAATAATTAGATGAATAGATAAATAAAATAAATATATAAATACGAAAACACGTAGATAAACAAATCAACAAACAAATAAGTCAACAAACGAAAAAGAATTGCAGACAAAACAAATGACTCATATCAAATGTACAGTAGATAAGATATGAAAAAATGAATGTATAATATATAAGTAAATAAAAGTTAATAGATGCATTAATAAGATATAGATAAATTTAAAATATATATTGATAAATGCATGGATAAACAAGCAAATATAATAAAAAATATTACACTTCAGATTAAGCTGAATGACAAAGAAAAATAGCTTACCTATGGACAGTGTGAAGCAAATAATGTTACCCATTTTTTTTTTTGTGGGAAATACTTTACTAACAATGAGGTAACCACCAGGGTATTGTTTACAGGGCCAAGATACTTTGTGGAAATTACTGAAACAATTTCCATGGTCGAAATCCCTGTCCACCTGCATTATAAACCACCTGTTTATAGAAGAAGGGCTATACATTAGGTAATCTCGCTGATATAATTACTTCCTTCCTGTAGTTCGTCTTCCGTAGACAGAAGTGAAGGGCACCCTTGCTATATTATGTCATGATTACGGTTCAGACGGATATATATATATATATATATATATATATATATACATTATATATATATATATATATGTATGTGTGTGTGTGTGTGTGTGTGTGTGTGTGTGTGTGTGTGTGTGTGTGTGTGTGTGTGTGTGTGTGTGTGTGTGTGTGTGTGTGTGTTTGGGGGGGGGTTGACATCCACCCACACATACATACTTATACATACATACATATATACATATATATATATATATATATATATATATATATATATATATACACATCAATCTCGTCAATGAATTACTTCGTACTTCGGCTCTCAGTTAGAGATGACTATTTGTCGGGCCAATTTCTTCCATTCCCTTCTGTCGTGCAGTGTCGGTCTGGTCTCTCCAGTTCTTATAATCCTGCCATCTTTTATCTCACTAGTATATCACCAACAGCATCTTTCCGTCTTTTCTTTGGTTTTATTTAGTTTTTTCCTCAGGTTGTTCATTTCCATTTTTTCTTTGTTAGATTTTCCTCGTCCATCCTTTCAATGTGCCTGAACCCAGCTCAACTGTGCCATATCATTTTTTTTTCTCAATATTGGGATGACTCTAATGTCTTTTCTTATGCTATCATTTCTGATCATAATTCTCTTACGCTTCCTATTGTCAATCTCGGATATTTAATCTCTGGAGTTTTGAGTCATGGTTGTGTGCCTACTGTTGCTGTCCATGTTCGTGTCAAAATATTCTCAAACATTATTCCTTGTTGTTATGAGTACGTGTGCATCGTTGATTGATGGATAAAGTGCATTTGAGGATTACAATATTTTGTCAACTATTTCTTGTTTGTTTTTTTCTTTCCCAGGGAAAACTCCTTCAAGATATTTTTCTTCTTTTACACTTTTTGAATCTTAACCTCACCAACGCTTCTTGCTGATCTTGCCAGCCATCACTTCACTCAGCAATGTAGCGATGGCGTAACTAACAGATTTTTCCCTGGCCGATTCTAGGCAAGCTTGACCAGTTCAGGGTCATTGCTGTAGAGAAAGGGGTAGAACTTGAGTCTATATCGACTTCTTTCACTGAAGAAACGCAATTGCAGGTTTTGTTTCTGCATTTGGTGATTTTATTCAGATTAATGAAGAATGGGAGACACTACCGTACTAAAGAAAATGGGAAACATATTCGAGAGAAAATAGCTACTCAGGATTCAGCGCTGCTGTTATTATTTGGTTGGAGACTTTAACACTATGAGGCGCTTGAAAAACATATTCAAAAGCAAAATAACTGCTCAGTATTCAGTAATTCTGTTATTATCTGGGGGGAAAGCTGGGAGGACAAATGAAGAAGTAGGATTGTGATCAGCACCAATAAGAAACACCTGGCGTTATGACGTCAAGTCGACGCAAAACCAATGACTCTACACCTGCGTCCTTGTTGCCACAATGGCCACTAGATTACCAGGAAAATTCACAAACGAATAGTTGATGGGAACATAATAACTCTGGCAACGTCGGGAAGCAGAAGATGCGAAGATGCAGCTTTGGTGCTAACACGCACAGGCAGGTTGACAGTGTTCACTAGTCCATCCAGGGATTTGCTATTTTCCAAAGACAAAGCAAAAATCAGCAACGTCAAACAAAGGGACGATTATCAATGCATGAATCGTATGCAATGAAACATGCAGTTATCAGTTCATTTGCAAGAGAAGTTCAATTGTATCGGGCGAGTCTGCATTGTTGAAAATTATATTAGATTGTAATGTAGGCTACCGTGCATATAATGATTTTCATAATAGCTCTTGCACTGCAATTTTCGTGTCCAATTTTATATTCTTATGAACTAAGAGCATAAACACACACACACACACACACACACACACACACACACACACACACACACACACACACACACACACACACACACACACTCACACACACATGCCCACACGCACATTTGCACGTACAACACACAAAACATATGAAGATAAACACATACACAAATATTCTTGCCTTTTGGGATTACTGTATAGGCACAGCCATGAACGCATTACCGGTAGTACAGTAACTCGCAAAAAGATATGTTGCGAAAAAAAATCTAGAGCATTGTCCTTTTTCAAACGGTTAAATAAAGGACTAACATATCTCTTGGGTAACTACACAATATTTGTAACCACGATAGAGATGTAATCTGACTCGATAAGGTTGGGTCAGATTAGAACTATGTGTAGATTTCTTTTCATAATTGAGTGACTAATTGAGAATGTCATCGGGAGCCCTTATTGATGGATCGACCATATTATCAAATACTAACATTGAAATATGATACTAGTCTTCTGTACAGTACAGTATGGACTATGAGGTGTAGTTTTGACCTTCGTCCTAAGAGTGGATACTAATTTACTAGAATCAGTACAGAGGAGAATGACTAAAATGATATAATTTATTAATTAATTTATTTGTTTATTCGTTTATTTTTGAATTTATTCATCTATTCATTTATTAATCTATTCATCTATTTATTCATCTATTTTTCATTTCTCTATTCATTTATTTATTGAATACATTTCATTTATTCATTATCTTATTTTCATATTCATTTATTTATCTATATATTTTTATTTGCCTCTTTATTTAGCAATCTGTCGATATCTAATTATGTTTATTTATCTCTTCCAATTTGTAACGTTCATCGAGACGCTATTATACTTTACAATCGTCAGCCACGTCTCCGGACAGACCACGAACTCGACCAATCTCGACAGCCACACTGCTTTCCATCTTTCCACCCTCTTGCTGAAATCCCTTTCTCAATGACGCCAGGAGCCGCGTGAAAATATAAGGCCACTTCTCTATGAAAATGACTTGTTTTACATGCATTTGTGTATTTCTGTATCAAAAAAGAAGAAGAAAAAAAACGTACCAGGCTGTTAAAGACGTCCTTGGTCACCTGTAAATTTAACTCTACACTAAGCGATGAAAAAATAATCACGGAAACATGTTACAGACACATGCAGTACATTTATAGGTCTATGTCAGCATACACATGCTAAATGTTGAATATATACAACAATCACTGTCCAGTAATGTCGTAACACATTAATAAATACACTAAAATACCCACCCACTGTTGATTGGATATAAAAGAAAGGAAATGACGATTTCTGTGTATTTCGATCACTTGCTGTGATCCTCTTCAAGCGGAATACAAAGGCAAGAGAAAACACATATCTTATATACTCCACCTCTCTCCTCTGTATATAAGATATGTGCTTTCTCTTGTCTTTTGTATTCCGGTTGAAGAGGATCACAGCAAGTGATCGAAATATACGGACATCGTTATTTCCTTTCTTTTCTTATATCCAATCAACAGTGGATTTTTAGTGTATATACAACAATACACACATACTGTAAAAAAACGATTATCTCATAAAAATAATTGAATAGCTAAAGACAAAGATATAAGTGAATATACAAAGATATATGTAGAATTTAGATACATAGATACATGGATAAATAGATAAATAAAGTGATTAACATATAAATTGGAAAATCATATAATAGATGAATATATGAATATACAACCCAATTTTTACACCAGAGATTGCTTTTCTAATAGAAAAGAGAAACAAAACAAAAGAGAAGAACCAAGTATTAGAACAATAAAAAGAAAATCTACAACTAAAGAAGGACACCATATAATTCATTAACATAAAAAAATAAATAGAAAACTGGGAGAGGAATGCAAGTTCCTAAGATGGGAAAAATAAGCATATGTGGAGAACAGTAGAAATTAGATCAAATACTCAAAAATGAAACCTTCATTTACTCGTAAAGCAGTCGGGTGGGGCGAGTTCTGACTCGCTCTGCTCTGAGGCTTTCCAATGAACTTGTCACCAGCACTCGATCTGTAAGGCGTGTTTTGAATCAAGACCTGCATTTCCACCCCTACAAGCCGTTCACTGGGCAATTGTTGGAACCAAGAGACTATGCACAGCGGCTTAACTTCGCACGTCAGATGGAAGCAATTTTTGAGGCAAATGACAACCTCATTTTGTTAATGAGTGATGAAGCTCATTTTCATCTCGATGGCATGGCGAATAAACAGAACTGTCGTTATTGGGCTCTTGAAAATCCGAGAGAACCGCACGAAAGACCACTGCACAGCCAAAAAGTGACGGGCTGATGTGCTGTTGGAAAAGCTGCCGTCATTGGTCCTTGCCTTTTTGAAGAGAATAATGGAAATGCTGTTACTGTGAGCACCGAGGATTACATTAAGATAGTAAAATAAAAATTTGTGCCCGAATTACGACGAAAACATATGTCTATCCGACGTGCATGATTTCAGCAGGAGGAGCCGACGGTTAACACAGCCAGAGCATCAATAGCCGTTCTTCGCCCTCTCTCATTTGGTGACCTCCTCATTTCCAGGTTTGTTGACATTCCTTGGTCCCCTCGGTCCCCTAATTTGTCCATGTGTGATTATTTCCTGTGGGGACACCTCAAGGCACGCATGTATGTGCATATGCCCCGTGCACTGGACGATTTGAAGGAAGCTATTCGCGTGGAAGTTGCCCAAATCAAGAGAGCAATGCTAGAAAGAGTGGAAGCCAATTCACAAGAACGCCTTCAGAAATGCATCGATGAAAACGGACACCACATGATGGATGTTGTTTTCCAAACTTGACTGTGTCAAACGCTATTTCAATACAAACACATTGATCTCAATAAAATTTGTTTGCAGCTACAATTTACGATTTTGTGAATTTTCCAAAACGTCTGTCCTCTCTGTCCCACCTTGTACCATCAATGAAATAAAAATCATTAGCAAACAAGAACTCAAATTTATATTGACATCCAGATCACGTCCTGCCTTCCTTTAATCCAACTATTATGAATGGAAAGAAGCGTGCAGAATCTACGTGTATACATACCACCATACATACCGTATACACCCAAGTTCAGCATTTCTCAGTTAAGTTTTGTACCACCCGTTATATCTGTAGAATGTACTAACTAAACAAAGGAAATGTCCAAATTACATGACATACTCGTACATGAAGGATGCGTGGTTATCTATACCTAAACTTTCTCGCTTAATATTCCTCTTTTCGATGATCATTTTCAGGTTCCCTATAAATGCGGATTCACTTTGAAATATACATAATTAAATAGGAAAAGAGAAAGAGAAAGACTTGAAGGAGATAAAGATTGGCTGTGACTTGGAGGTGAAAGAAAATAAGATAGGATGAAGGAGAAGAAAGAGAATCGAGGAGCGATGGATGATATTGATCCTTATATGGACGAGTAAATGAGCTTAAGAATACTTACATTTCCCATTCCTTAGAGACACGGATCACAATCTGCAGTTACCTAGAACAAAATAATCAAAGTATGTTAGCAGAATGAAGAAGAAAATAAATAGCTTTATATATATATATACATACACACACACACACACACATATATATATATATATATACTTATATATATACATATATATATATATACATATTTACATTTTTCATGAGACTTGAAAAGAGTAATAACAATTAAGCGCTGCTAAAGGCAAAAATCAAGTTGGAAAGAAAGAACAGATTGGATGACTTTTGTAGGATGTAAGGAAATGAAGTATCAAGAGATCTGTATTAGCTGGTTTTCTATGAGTGGAAGGTATGTAAAAGCCAATTTCAGAGAACAGTAAAATTTGATCAATATGTGCAATTACAGATTTGACTTTGCTTAAAATAATTGATGATGATGATGATTGAAGAAGAAAGAAAGAAGAAAGGAGAAGAAATTAGTAATAATAATAATAATAATAATAATAATAATAATAATAATAACAATAACAATAACAATAAATAACAATAAATAACAATAACAATAAATAATAATAAATAACAATAAATGATAATAATGATAATGATAATGATAATGATAATGATAATAATGATAATGATAATGATAATAATAATCTACTCACACATGAGAGGGAGCAACAACGCTTGAGCAGTCCAAGAGATCTAAACACAATTCTAAGCAAAGAATTGAGTTTCATTGAGAAGTAAGACCAACAAGTAGACGACAGAAAGTAACAGTAGAAGTTGTAGATATGGCAATAACAGTGGGGAGATACAGCGGCTTGGCTTGCAGAAGAACGAGATGTTGGGCAGAGGTCGCTGCTGCTGGTGCTCGAAACCCGCTTGACCCAACCCAGTAGTCGGTAGTTTGATTTTATATATCTAATCTTTATCTTATATGTTTATCTATCAATTTATTTATTCATTTACCTATTCATTTATTTGATAATTTACTTATCAAGTTGTTGATTCTTTTATTTATTAATGTATCTATTCATCTATTCACTTATTCACTTCTTTAATTTTTATCTGTTTATTTATTAATTTATTTATTCATTTACCTATTCATTTATTTAATATTGTACTTATTTATCAAATTGGTGATTTTTATTTATTAATCTATTTATTCATCTATTCACTTATTAAATTTTTATCTTATATGTTTATTTATTCGTCTATTTATTCATTTACCTATTCATTAATTGAATAATTTACTTATCAAGTTGTTGATTCTTTTATTTATTAATCTATATATTCATCTATTCATTTATTCGCTTATTTATTTATCTATATGTTTGTTTATAGATTTATTTATTAATTTATTTCTTTTTTATTAGCTTAAAATTACCTAAGTGCTGTTGATATTTTCCTTGTGACTTCGTGCTTGTGGAAGGGCGATGATCAGCTTTTGGATCTGATTACAAAAAATATACCCGGCTTTACTTAAGGACTAATATCCAGCTAAGATTAAGTCATTCGAGGTGCTAAACAAACTCTTATAATTTATATTGATGCGTAAATTTTGTTCAATTCGGACGAAAGATTGTTGAGAGTTGTATCGATTTGATTTACCAGGATATGGTGAAGCCTATGAGGCTGATTTGGAGAGCATAAGAACAAGAAAAAAAATCCATAAGATAGTTTTAAGAGAGATATTTGGGTTGTAGATTGCATGTTGAGTGTTATCCTCCATATCCGAAATGGTTATATAGTTTTCTTAATGAGATATACAAACAAGTATCCCAAGAATGAGAGGATTAATCATCGTCCGGGCAAACAAGGTCATGAACCACTGACTACAGCTGAAAGAACTAATTCATCCATAGTCAGAAAGAGCCTTTGAAGTACATCATTGTAATTAAATGATAAGGAAGTTAAAATCTCCATTCTCAGTTCGTTATAAACCAATGATCAAACTCCATTGGAAAGATCAATATACCTAACTATTAATGGATCTCCAAAGTAGTAACTAAATTAACCACCAAAATTCCCTGGGCCATCCATTTCGACTATTTAGAGTCGCTTAACATTGAAATAATATCATATGGGCTCAGACGTTTAACGTACGAAGACAAGCTTAGGCATCTTAACTTTCACTCCCAGGAAAGACGTTAAGTGCGGGGGGGATCTAATAGAGGTATTCAAATGGCTTTAACAGTGGTGATGTAGACAAGGTCACCATACTAAGACAGCAGTGCAGAACTCGTAGTAATGGATTTGAATTTA
The DNA here is from genome assembly GCF_046742065.1 of Oratosquilla oratoria. Lineage (NCBI taxonomy): Eukaryota > Metazoa > Arthropoda > Malacostraca > Stomatopoda > Squillidae > Oratosquilla > Oratosquilla oratoria. The sequence goes on along the minus strand of NC_134808.1, from coordinate 21,951,966 downwards.
ATTAAGTTAGATTTAAGAGAGAAATAGACAAGAACTGGTTTACCAATTAGTGGTTAACGAATGAAATTAATCTAGCAACCATGTCGTGAGAGCTGAAACTATCGGTTGTTTTAAGAGAAGGTTAGGTAACTTTATGGATGGGTATGATAGGTGGTAATAGACACAGAACTGTCTAGTGTAGGCCTTATGGTCTCTTGCAGTCTCCTCCATTCTTATGTTCTACTATGGACAGTTTATCCAAGCTGCTATGTGATATATCTCAAAACTTCTCAGTCTTCGGGTTCTTATGAAAGCAGTTTCTAAAAATTAGAATCGTGCACAGTGAAAGACAAAATTATTTTCCTAGGTTTGTCGGATGATAGATCAAACATAGCGAAATACTATGAGAATCAGCAAGACGTCTCTAGCCGATTCTCATAATATTTCGCCATAATTAATCTGTCTTCGGACAAACCTAGGAAGATAGCTTTGTCTTTCACTGTACAACAAGTACTGCAGTATGGAAAATTATATATTGAACAAGACTGGTAGCTGAATTTATATATCAGTTCGGAAGACAAAATTAATATTACATATCGTATATTTTCCTTGATGTTTTTTCCAATTTTCATAAAGCACTGAGTTGGAAAAATCATACGAGTACTTTTGTAAAGAGGATGATTTTTTCATCATTAGCGTATTATGTATCCTACAGAAGTAGTCACACATCACAAATCATGTGCATTAGCTTGAGCCCTCGTCAATTAAAACGTCAACCTTTCCAGACGGCGACTTTGTGTAGACCTTTGTGACAGACACACGAACAAACACCAGATCAGTATAACCAGGATATGACTAAAGGGGTTATCACATTGGGCTATTTTTCCTCACACATCCTCCTACCTCCAACATTCATTTGAATAATAACGATATATCTCGCTTACAGAAATCTAGGCTTTTCTAAGAACATTTCATCAGTACGTCTAACATTCGTACAAGTTTACAAATCTCGTAGTTCATCATTCAGTTTTGCTTTATATATATGACGGAATGATAATTTGATATTCGGAGATTTGAAAAATAAAATATTGTAACCGAAGTCGTTTTTAACCCAAACGAACTCTCAAGAGTCGGCGCTGGTGAAGCCCGTGGAAACCTAGTATGATTACCTCCAACTCCGTAGAGATACATGCCATTTGTTGGAGACACAACAAATAATAAAAGTACACGTAGGTGGTCACAAAATTTGATGAATAATGGTCATGATACATGGGAAGCAAAAACGAGAGCTTACAAAACTCAAGTCACTGTATTCTACATGCTTTTTAGTAAGCAATAAGAAACTAGAATGTAGAGTTTAATCACGGATATATATTTAAGTGCAGGAATAATAGATCCTAATCCATAATTGGAAAACTCGAGAGGCAGAACATCAAATCAACTCATTTCCTTGAGGTCAGTGCAACAATAGTTTATGGTGATGATGATATGGTTTAACGTCACAAACTCCCCCCTATCGGAAGGCTAGGACGGTACCCCTCACAGAGGGCTTTGTAGCGTGGAATTTAATGAACCATGCCCTTGGTTCAACTTCGCTGGTGGCAGGATTCGAACCGCCATCCCCTCGACCTTCGCCGCAAGTAACGACGCCCTAAGCCGCTCAGCCAGCGAGCTTCCTTAGTTTATGGTGAAACCAAAAAAGGATTATACTTTTGGTGTCCTGAAGGGTTTAGGTTCAATATATATTGGTAGATGATGTTAAAGAAACATCAGTAACTCTTCAATGTTGTTAACTTCGAGGGTTAATGAGAGAGCGAAAACACAGGAGTACATTTAGTAGAATTACACGATGATGAAGTCGAATGGAGATCAATATATGTAATTTTTTTTCTAGTTGGATTCCTACTGATTTTTTTTCTAGTTGGATTCCTACTAATTTTTTTTCTAGTTGGATTCCTACTAATTTTTTTTAGTTGGATTCCTACTCAAAGTTCGACTGGAAAAATACAACCAAGTAACAAAGTTGATGAAGATGTGTGGCTATGGATACGAGTGAAGGAAGGTTGTGGGAGGTTAAATCTGGAAGAAATATAAACCAAACTTATATCATGGTGACGAGCGTGCGTTTTGCGGCACCAAATTACCATCAAAACCATTATTCTGTCGTATTAACAGAAAGGGCAAGGTTATTTACTCCTTCGGAAGTAAATATTCAAAATATTCAAAAGACGATGGGAAAAGAAATGAATATCATCAAGAAAACAAATGAAATCGATTAAGGGAATGGGGTACATTTGTGACAGTATCTCCACATCTACACCAACCAGAGCTCTTGACCATTTAAAATATTTTTGCTCTCAAACTAAAGCTCCCATTGATCTTGGGGTAACGTGATGATGGGACTCATTCCTGAAGAAACAGATATACTAACTACCACACGATACCACGTGACACCTAAGAAGATTATAGAAACAATGAAAAGGAAAAACATATTTTCGTCCGCGCCAGGAGATGCATCCGGCGTTAGTCTTGCTCACTGAAGCGTAATTGTCTCCCCGTGACTTTACTGTGAACAGTTGATCTCAATTATTACCAGTCCCTTTCACAGATGCGAAACACAATATGAAATGAACCTTTATAATGAATTATTGTTTTTGTCTTAATTACACGTGATACATAATTGAAATTATTGGCATATGACAGCTTGAAAGGTTAGGAATGGACTTCGTTCTCTGGAGTTCTTTATTTAATTTTTCAATCCCTTTAATGATGCCTGATTCATTAAAAAGTTGTTGGTTGTTAAATAGAAGCAAATGTTTTGCATGTAACCAATCTGTCACAGTCGGTCTTGCAGTGCTGAGCAAGTCAACTAAATCAAAATAGTTTATCTGGAAAGACGATTTTTTAATGCTGAATAATATCATCTGGCGTCACCGTTATCATTGTAGTGTTAAAGAGAAATAGCTCAAATTTGAGTGTTCATGTGCTTCACAAATAATATTCATTATCTGACCCAGTCCTAGTCTTTTTTCATCTATGAAGGTTAATAATAATAATAATGAAAATAAAATTATCTGGAGTGTAATTGACGATAACAGCTGGTGGAATAAACTGGACGAAAAGATGCACCGAATAATGCATCTCGATTCGCGTAAATAGAGGGAAGGGGGCGGCATTGCACAAGATCCCTAGGGCCTTGACCAGTTCGTCACACGTTTGAGACTTACGTGGGCGCACCCTAAGGATCACCCTAAGTAGAATACAGCCGATACTAGCCACTTCATCGGTAGCAGGAGCCACAACAAACACCCGCGACCGGCACATTTCATCGGGTTTGTCACATGTTGCTGCCACGTGTAGACACGCCCTCGTCGTAGTGGCAATCCTTCGGGATCGATAATGATGGTCTTTGCATTTTGTTCATGATGGGTCCGTGGGGCTGTTGTTGGCGCCCCTTCCGTTGTCTTCTTTTTCCTTATAACTCTATGGTTTTTTTTCAACTTGAAAGTCGGCGTTCCTTCTCTGATGATGGCTTTTCCAAAGAAGTTTGTTGCTTGCCATTTCTTCCTAGTTAGTGAATTCAAAGTTGAATATCTTGAAACTCGTCCTTAGGCTCATACACTGGCAACTATAAACGCCGAGTAATGTATTTTCATCATTATGATATTTTCTTACACACGTTGACTTCCGTTCAATTAGAACAAGACCACATTTTTTTTACCTTGTCCTTCCATAAACAAAACAAGTGATCAGATAAAGGTTTAGAGTAAAACTACCTATTACCAAGGACAAGAAACCCGATCGTTTTGTTCTCAAGTTTCTGACCTGAGCAGCAGAACATCTTTCTGTCTCCTCTTAGTATGTATATATATATATATATATATATATATATTTATATATATATATATATATAATGAGAGAGAGAGAGAGAGAGAGAGAGAGAGAGAGAGAGAGAGAAAGTACATATGTATTCGTGTTACTGTACACCTATACAAATTAAGACCATGGATACAGTAAAGCTCGAGTTTGTTGTTACTTTTTCTTTGTTAACAACACTGCGGAAAAATAGATGAATCAGTGCTAAGAAACCTGGCAAATGGTGGCTCTATAGCTCCTTTAAACTTGGGTCAAGATCAAGGTGAAGATGAAGGCCAGGGTGAAGGTCACCGAAAATAATGATATAGTTTCCCTCTATAACGCCCTAAATTTAGACTAAAATGATCTTTATTTAATTTTTGAGTCGTAATTTTATCCAATATGACAATGAAAATAAGTGTATCGTTTTGAAAACCGGAAGGATCAGATGTTTTAGGCATCAAGGTCATTAAAAGTCACTGAAGTCGAATTCCAGAACTAGTATAACATGGAACTCTGGTGGCCCAGCTGTTGTTCGAGTGAAACCTATACTTCATGAATTTCATGCTTTGAACTCCTACCAGTAGATATTCATATCTGTGATTAAATTACTTGTCTCTGCATGTTTTTCAGTATCATCCATACATGCCATAGTAAGCCGTTGAGGAAACGATTCCTGGAAACGTGGATGGTAAACCAATTGAAGGAAGGGACAATACCAAGAAATTAAGACGTGTTTCCGTCACGGTATGTGAACACTTGAGGAGACAAAGAAAGTGGACTACAGGGCCAAGAAATTACAGAAGACTAGGAAATAGCTTGGTAATAGCAGTCTATACCATTCTCCCTATGGTTGAATAAATTTATGTGCAAAAAGTATTGTAGTGTCATATTTTATAGGTTGAGTTATTGGAAAATCAGAGAAAGGGTGAAGAGAGATGAGTTCAGAAAGCTGAAAGACAAATATCAACTTGGAGAATAGGGAAGGAGCTAGAATTCATCCTTATGTCATTTGCTGAGGACAGAGAACAGACAATCAACGAAAGCAGGGAAGCGAGAAAGGAAGGACGTCTAATGACGTCATAAAGGAGGACATTTTCGAGGAAAGTATTCCTTAAACAGGAAATGGTTTACCTCCACAAAGGATGAATTCTGAAAGACGGTAAAGAGAAAGGAAGAGAGGAAGGAAGGAAGGAAGGAAGGAAGGGAGGAAATAAGGAAGGAAATAAGGAAGAAAGGAAGAAAGGAAGGGGGAAGGAAGAAAGGAAAGAAAGGAAGGAAGGAAGGAAGGGATGAAGGGAGGAAGGGAGGAAGAAAGAAAGAAGAAGGAGAACGAGAAGGAGGAGGAAAAGAAAGAGAAGGAGGGGGAAGAGAAGAAGGAAAAGGATAAGAAGAAGGACGGGGACGAGGACGAGGACGAGGAAGAAGAAGAAAGAAGAAAGAAGAAGGAAGAAGAAGAAGAAGAAGAAGAAGAAAAAAAGAAGAAGGTTATTTTGTGATACTACTCATCAGCCGAATGAAATCATGTACCTAACTTGAACATAATTCATAAATCAAGCTACAAGACAACAAAGGAGGCACAGAAGATTCCACGTTCTCTTCGTCAGTAACCTTGAGTGACAAATCGTTAAAGACATTAAGTAAAAAAGGTCTACAATCACGTCACACAGAGAAACATATAATCCCGTTCATAACACCATTGAATGAGCAACAAACACCAAGACAAAGACATACGACAGAGATAGATGAATCCTATAGTTAACTCAGTTGAACTACAACATATACGATTTATCTACATAAAGAAAGCGGAAAAGATCAAATGTTGTTGGTGTCTCAAAAGGACAAAGTAAAGTAATATGATTTTCTACTAAATTTATTAAATATCAAGAGAGAACTGATCCGATCAGATATACATACATACATACATACACATACATACAAACACATGCGTACACACATACAGACGAACATATATACATATATAATATATACATACAAACACATACATACTACATATGCGTACACACATACAGACGGACATATATACATACATAATATACACATACAAACATACATACATACACACTATATACATATACACCCGTGTGTGCATACACATACATATATACAGATTCCTTATACGTAATCTAATAAACAACGAACAGATATATGCGATAAATATTAATTCACAGAGTATACAGTCAGAGGAACCCATACAAAGACAGAATGCAAGGCTGAAGAACAGACGCTCGCACTTTCGTGCAAATGTCCAATGTACAACACACGCTCGCGCGCACACACACATGCGCGCGCGCGCACGCACGCACGCACGCACACACACACACACACACACACACACACACACACACACACACACACACACACACACGCATACAATAATCCTCCAGCCGACCGACGTATCCCCCAAGAATATTCGAGGGGAAATCTGCCTTAGCCATTATGAAACCGTTTCTCTACATCTGACATCGAGAAAAACCACTCCTTTTATATTTTCTTCTCTCACATGAACGTAGGTTAAGGGAAGACGGGATGGCCGCGCTGAGGAACTTCGAGGAAGGGCGGACAAAAGCTAAGGAATGTTTCTTACATCGCCAGGGCCGGGGTTGCACAAAGGACCCGTGCACAATGCAACTACCGACCGTCACAATTACAATGCAAACGAGAAGTTGTGTCTGAGTGGGCGTGCATGCGCGCGTCCGCGCTCCTCGTCTGTAATCATGTTGAATCGTCTTATGATTTACTTATTTTATTGTTGGTTTCGCTTCCTCTCTTCCTGCATGTTTCTTTGCTCGTGAATTAATTTACAAAGAACATGTAGACACTCTCAACGTCAAAGATTCAATATTTTACATTCTCTTCTTTTATCGTTCTCTCAATGACTGTCAGACTTTTTCTTCCCTACATGATTTAACTGATAGAAAATTGTCTATTTTTACTCTTAAATTGACGTACGAGTAAACACCTGGACGCAAAACACAGACATAAACACACACACACACACACAAATAAACATGCATACACATACATACGCATGCAAACACACATACACATGCATACACACATGAAAACACATATACATATACACCATACATACGTACATGCACGCGCGCGCGCACACACACACACACACACACACACACACACACACACACACACACACACACACACACACACACACACACACACACACACACACACACACACACACACACACACATATATACACACATACATATAAACGACTCGGTGGCGCGGTTGATAGAGTTCCTGACTGTCACTACGGCGGTACGGGTTTGAATCCAGCCCAGGGCTCAATTAATTTCAGTTTCGCTGCGCTTCGAGTCGTTACTTCAACTCTCGTGGGCGGAGAGTTGTGTGTGTGTGTGCGTGTAAGGTCACAGCATTACCCATAGATCAGTCATACGAGCTCTCAGCTCTCTTCCGGGAGGGAAATAGCTGTCGATCACGAGTCCAGCAAGTGATCCAAAGACCAAGGTGAATACACACATACGTACATTCATGCATACATGCACACACAAACACACACAAATGCACACATAAATGTTTACATACATACATATGCCTAGTGTAGGCCTTATGGTCTTTTGCAGTCTCCTTCATTCTTATGTTCTTATGTACGTAAATGGATACATACAAACATACATACATAAATACAATGCATACATTCATGCATGCATACATACATATATGTATATATGCATGCATAGATGCATACACATTCACATGCAGAGTGGATGCCCTTCCTTATCTCTGCGCCGCGGCCAGGATTCGAACAGACGCCGAAATCACTACACGGTAACCAGACGCGCGCTATACCAGCCGAGCCACGGCGGACCCCTCGTCTTTACTATCCTTCCGTTCTTCCAGTCTTTAAATCTTAATTTTAACACCTTTATGACTTTACTTTGTGCAATACTGTCCCCAAGGATCGAAGCGTTAGCTATTGCTGACAAAATAGCTAAACAATCTACTATCTATCACTCAGGAATGATAACTTTAGCTCTTGTGCTGAAAAAAAAATATGTCAAAGGTGAAGAATGAAAGAAATATGAGGAAATAACCTGAACTTGGATAACTGTTCCAAGTCATCACCAAGCAAATGATTGAGACATTTCCTCTTAGTAATGTGTAATTGTTGTCCTTGATGAATAATTCTTTTGATCATCAAGCTTAACAAGCGCTGAGATACTTTTCAGGAGCTAAGGATATGCGAGAAGAAACAAAGACTTCACATCTGATATACATAACAGGAACTATTAACAGCAAATTACATTGGATGACAAAACATAGCTTTACTTGATCATTAGCCTTCCGCTATTGGTCCCTGTGTCTCTCTCCTTTGTTCACCTTTCTTATATCAGTTTGGATGAAAATTAAACTTTTGAGTTGTCACAAGAAGCTTCTTGTTAAGAAGTTGCTGACAGGTAGAATAAGCACTTTAAAGAGCTATCAAATGTGAGTAAAATGCTGAAATTGAAATGTTGATACTGGAGAGAAGTGAAATGAAGAATGAAGGAGAAATGAAATGGACACAAATTAGCGAGGTAAGGTTGAATGGATTATTATTTTGTATCTGATTATTGATAACCAGCGTTTCTATCCTCGGGTACAATATCATACCGACGAGATGGAAACATATGCGGTAAAGGAGAATTTTACAGAGAAAGTAGGGGCAGTAGAAATTAAAAATGAAGAATATTATAAAGTTGTGGTCATTAATATTTCCATCTTTAATGTTGTTACCGCTGTTTTTACAATAACTTTTTTCACTTTCATAATACAGTACTTACTACAAACGCTACATTTTTACTTATCTCCCTTATATTAAAAGATTGCAATATGAAAAACTGAAATATTACTTTCCTTATGGCTAGCACCTGTGCAATTTTTTCTTCACCATCCCCAAATTGTCTCGATTCTCGTGACACAGTTCATCATATCGTATACTCATGATCTTCACTAATGTAAATGTTACTAATACGAGCATACTTTTCACCATCACCAAATTATCATCACCAACGTGAAAAATAACAGCTAACACCATCACCTTATCATCATCACTAGGCCCTGTTCACACTAGCGGTTTGAACCATGCAGAAACCGCGGTAGCACCGCAAAACTAAGGAAAAACTGCGTGGATGTGTGTGAACGCCTCCATTTACTTACATTTTAATTGAAACCGCTAGTGTGAAAAACGCCTCGCTCTTATGTCCTTTTCCCCTCAATGCTTCATACTTCTTCCTCCTCTTTTTTTTTTTCTCTCTTTCCTGTCTCAACCCGGTTGTTCCACCTCCTTCCTACCCCC
>NC_134808.1:21932785-21935285 GCF_046742065.1 Oratosquilla oratoria | reverse complement strand
CCATCCTTTTACTGACGTAAAAAGTACACAAACTCAAATATTTCATTAGTTTATATGTTACAGTTCATCCTACTCTATGAAAACGCCTTTACTGGCATTTCATTTTCCAGAAGAAAGTGTATCCGAGACCAGTTTCATATGCTTGACCTTCGTCTGGTGGTCGGATATCAACACGGAGTATTGAGCTGTTAGGCGAGGAGAGCTCTCAGTGTTTTCTTTCTTATAGAGCTCGACTTCTCTGTATTCAGACAATTCGAGGGTCAATCTGTTTTCTCGAATGATTTTTGGGACCAAAAATGGATAATCTACTCGATGTAGTTGTTCAGTTAGGAGAGATGGAGAACTGCTATTTCCAGGCCATCTTTTCCATATCAAATCCAGACTTAGGGGAGCTGAGCTGTCCCTAATTTTGGCAGCTCCTTCGTGAAAAAGCTGCAAGATTCACCTTCAAGACAGCCATTACACATTAGCTGGTAATATGGCCAATTAAGCATAAAGACTGCCAGAGTATCAAATCCTGTCTTCGTTAAACCTTGTCACCTTTGACTAACAAAACCAAAACATGAAATACAAGATAACGCAGAACATCGGAGAGAGATTATCCAAAAGAATAGAAGAGGCCTAAAAGTCAAATCCCTACTTCGTCAACCCTCCCCTCGTTACCCTTGACTGACAAAACCAACACATGAGATACAAGATAACGCAGAAGCGCTGGTAAAATACAGTACATAACAACCAACATTCAATTAAACCTCGTAGATCACTAATAGACGAATGGTGATGACTGAATGATGACTGAAACCCTCGGGGTCATTCGCTAATGTGTGGGGAAAAGGTCGAGAATTCGATTTCATGGTACTTGGTTTCCAAAGCCCCTGTATCCATGGCATGGCCTAAGTCCATTTACAAATACAAATAGATTTAGGACACAAGTATGTTGAGACGATGGGAAGCCTACCCGATTTCAGAGTCATATTGGTGCCACGTTTCTCGTCGTCCACTTTGATGGCTTCTGTCAATGCGTAAGGAGTGGTGACGTCTATGCCTTCGTCAGTTGGCAATGAAACAGACTGTGCAGTTACAAGTGCTCGTGGCCTCTCGTGGCCTCTCATAACCATGAAATAAACGTGCGAAATAAAACTATAGTATCCACGGTGGTGCTTTGAGTTTTGCGCTCACCTTGTAACACTATTGACCCGGGTTTGATCCCCAGCGGCTACCAGCGACTATCGCTCTCCAATATCAATGGCGAATAAGACACAGCTCCAATTCTGCTTAAGTAGCATGACGATTGGTGGGATCAGGCCGGCAACCGTACAAAGGTCGAATCGCCGATGGGTATTAATTGATTATTTGTGACGGAAATTTGATATACCAGGTCTTTGAACCCAGTTGTCATGAGGTGGGATGTAGCCCGTACATAATTATACACAGGTATACTACCTTTACCTTAGTTATCACATCATTGACTATACAAAGTAATAAATTTTTTACAATATCACTGATATATTGCCAGACGCTCTAAAACATCGACAAAACCGTCACTTTACCGGTTTGTCTGTGTGATAAACATATCTCCGCACAACATTACTAGCAGGATCCCTCGTCATCCCCTTCCTCAAGAGATCAATCACCCTGACGACTCTCTCCCAGAAACGCCTCAGCCGCCCACCACTCCCCTTACAACCCACCTGCACTATCTCCTCTTCAGGAAGACAACTTCCTATGGGTTCGTTCGCCCAACCCTACCTTCACCCTCACCCGACCACTACCACTCCCCATCTTTTAAATGTCCGTCTCGATAAGCAGGCTCACCTTGCCTTCACTAACCCAGTGACCTAGTTACCAACAAGACACCGTACAGTAGTCTTGCGGATCTGGTAAGTACTGGGTGGGCCCTGTCTCAAGCCACGTCACCGGAACCAGCCCGCTGTCGTGTCGGAGACGAGTCACCGGAACGCAATGTCTAAGGACCGCTAAAGATGAGGAGGGAACCCGAGGGTGGGTGGAGGGAGAAGAACGGAGTGGTACATGGGGAGGAAACGGTTGGTCGAAACGCAACGCGAAGAAGACAGCGATAGTGAAGAATGGAGGGGGATTGGAAGGATGCAAAGGTGAAACTCATAGAAGAAACGAGGAGAAAGATACATATATTAAGAAAAACAGGAGTTAGATAAATGCGGTGAAGTAGGTATAAATCGGAAGTGTATTCAATAAGAAAAGAGGAAAGAGAACAAGAATATAAAGTAAAGTAAGCAAAATGGAGTAGTTGTAGAAATAACAGAGGGAACATAGGAAACAGAGGTGAAGGAAGAAGAAGAGATAAACAAACAAATGACAAACAACAACACGTGCCAGAAGCAGGTCTAGACATACATTCTGCCTCCAAGTGGGATGGAGGGTGGGGGAAGGGAAGGGAAGGGAAGGAAGGTAAAGACGACGAGTCTCTTGATCCTCCTCCCACACCCTCCCTCACTCTCCGTCCAAGGTGGATCCCAGC
>NC_134808.1:21922785-21927785 GCF_046742065.1 Oratosquilla oratoria | reverse complement strand
GGTGACGACGATGACGGATAACGATGAGGTCATCGACGACGACGACGATGACGACGGAGACAGTGACGATGGCGATGGCGATGACGATGAGAGTGACGATGAAGCAATGAAGATAACAATGAAGATGACGACGATAAAATAAAAAAAGGAACGGAGGCTGTTGAAGTGGAGGATGAAGAGGGTAATATGAATAAGGAAAAAAGGAAGAAGACTTAGTGGAGAAAAAAAAAAGGCAACATAAAAAAAAAAAACAGAACTACAAAAAATAATATTGAAAGTTAGTCGAAAAATAAAGGTTATATAGATAAGGGTATGATTAAGAAAGGAAGTAAAAACGAATCGATAATGGTAAAGGGTGAGAATAAACTAATAAAAGCATAACTACAATGATAACAGGAGAAGTATGAAAATGAAAAAAAAAAATAAATAAACAGAAGAGGGTAATGAAGACGACACAGAAAGGACCAAAGAAACAGAAGGTGTGGAATTTATGGAGAAAGAGAGAGAACTTGATGTAAATAATGGAAAGAAAAAGAAGGTTGGAAAAGGAAAGTAAAGAGGAGGAGGAAAGAGAAAACAACGCCGGAAGGAGGAGAAAGGTGGTAAAGAGTGTGAGTGTGAGTGTGAGTGTGTGAGTGTGAGTGTGAGTGTGAGTGTGTGTGTGTGTGTGTGTGTGTGTGTGTGTGTGTGTGTGTGTGTTAGAAAATTAATGAAAGACGGGGAGAAGGAAAAAATGAAAAGGAAGAGGAAGGCTAAAAGAGAAAGGAGGAAGGGCGAGATGGAGGAAGATGAAGAATTAGAGGAACAAGAAGAAGATGGGGAATTGGAGGAAGAGGAGGAAGAGGAGTATGAGGGAAGAGAGGAGGAAGAAGGGGGAAAAAAGGAAGAGGAGGAGGGAGGAGGAGGAGAGGAAGGAAGAGGTAGCGGAGAGGAAGGAAGAAGAAGCGGAGAGGAAGGAAGAGGCAGCGGAGAGAAAGGAAGAGGAAGATAAAGAGGAGGAAGAGGAGGAGGAAGAGGAGGAGGAAGAGGAGGAGGAAGAGGAGGAGGAAGAGGAGGAGGAAGAGGAGGGGGAGGAATAGGAGGTGGGCGAGGCCAGGAGCCGCCAGCTGGAGCCTGACTCCTCGGAAGTGAGCCCGAGTTTTTGCGCGTCTTGATCGATGGACACGGTTACGAGCCCACGGTGATGTTGTATCAGTTATTACTAAATAAGCATCAATTATTGGCTGAGGAGTATCAACAAATGTATACGTACAATATGTATCTATGTATCACGGTTTATCGCCCGCTCGAATTTATTTGTTCATTTATCTATTTATTTATTTATTTATTTGCTTATTTATTTATCTATCTACTTATTTGTTTATTCCAGTGTTCCAAAACTGCAGTTTGGTATCGTCATGTCTGACATGTATGGTAAGTTTAAAATGCTACAATGTGTGATGAGACCTTATATATTCATTTATGGGGTTTGCCTCATAATACACAACTACTGTTGGCTCCAGAAACTGGACAAAAAATAAAGAAAAATAAGAATAAAAAATGGGAAGAGCACAAATGTACAGAAGTTTCTGTAGGGTACCAATCCTTTTGCTTCTCTTTGGGAATGTTCTCTGGGACGAATAAGCTAACCTGTTGCCAGATAGAGCAAAATTTTTAAATATGACGGATAGGCTATAAAAACAAGAAGCAACATTAAAAATGATGACATGGACAGATGGCGAAACAAAATGAGAATATCAGTAGAGAAACCAAATAGCAGGTAACAGATATAAAAATACGAATAAAAACAACAACAAAAACGCCCATGAAGTAAAACAAGAAGAAAAAGCTGAATAAATGACAGTGGGAGAAGAAAATAACAATTACGGGAAAACTGTCATTATTACCATCATTGTCAAAACTGTCATCGCCACCATCACCTACAGCAACATTATCATCTAACAGTTATGGTATGATAGTGTAAAAAATAAATAAAGAAATAAAATAAAACAAATGAAAATAAATAGATAAATAAATAGAAGACTGAATTAAGAAAAGCTGAGGAAGAGAGTTGGAAAAGAAGATGAGAAGGGAAGGAGATGGACGAAGAGGCGGAAAGAATTGGAAGGAAATGAGTAGAAGGAAGGAGGATGAAGAGGATTAGAAAGGGGGAGGAGGAAGGGGATGAGGAAGGGGGATGAGGAAGGGGGATGAGGAAGAGGATGAGGAATAGGATGAGGAATAGGAAGAGGATGAGGAAGTGAGGACCAAGAGGACAGGACATAGAAGGAAGTGATGGAGGTAAGCGGAGGAAGAAGAGGAAGGGCGGACTTGCGGATGAAGATGATTAAGGAAGAAAAAAAAAGAGAGAGAGAGAGAGAGAGAGAGAGAGCAAGCTTGTACAGGAAGAGGAGCCTTTGGGGACGAGGGGCGTTCTTTGGTAAAGAGGACCGACCGTCGAGGATCCAATAGGAATATAGAACCTGCATTTAGGGCTCTGAAGTCAAGTCAGTATTATGGTTCTTGTGACCTAGTTTATAAGGAGCAAGAATACGAAGAATCCTCATTAATCAAAGAAAACATGTCTACATACTGAGGTTAAAAGATAAAATTAAATCAAATTAGATAAAATGAAATTAATCGAAATGAAATACATCACTCTCTTTATGTGAGGCTAGAGACTAAGTCCAAGGGTGGAAAGACGGCTGGCATCTGCGATGTCAGTTCGGAATTATTATAAGCTGGAGTTGAGACCACGTTCCGTGGGTTGCATGTCGTTTGCATGTCTGCCGTTTGGCTGTTCGTTACCATTCCCCTCTGACTAGTAAAAGGAATGGTCATCCGTATCTGGAGGGTGAAAGGTGACCAGGAAGGCTACAACAATGTCATTCTTCTACATATTGATGCCACTCCCCACCTGTTTAAGATTCATGGACTTGAGCAGTCCAATTTCAACAGGGGGTGTTTGCAGCCTATATTGACCTTAAGAAGGCTTTTGATTCAGTGTGTTGCAAAGTGGTATAAGGTATTCTGTGGGTATGTGGGATTTCTGTCATGAATATTGACCTGTTGCCTTATCTGTATTCTGAGACAGAGCGCTGTGAAGTGTGAAGGAGATATGTCACGCGTCTTTTTATGACAGTTCAGAAGTAAAACAGGTGTTTCTGACCCCAAGCCGTTTTAACATTTACATAGACAGCATATTGGACATAGTTGCGGATCAACGCCATTGATGAGAACCCCTAATGTCACCGACCTTGACTTTGCCGATGATGTTGTACTTCTTGAAGAGTTGCTGGAGGTCAAGGCTACAACCCTCGAGTCGCTGCAAAAGGGGGAGAGACCGATGGGACTCCAGGTCTTCCGAACTAAGATCAAGGTACAAATGCTTGGGGGATGGCGATATGGCGGGTGAGGTCATTAGTCTTGAATATCTGAGTAAAGTCATAAATTCCTTCAAAGGACTGACGTGTGATTAACAACTTAGATCACGTGTTGATCTCGGATAAGAACTATAAAATTCATACAATGCTGGCGTCGTCGATGGATGTAATCACATCCTGACTGCAGTTCAAGCCAAAATATTCGCATGGATAAACAACCAATAAAATGCTGTAAAAACTGTCAATTGGTTATTTTGATTTCATTGTTATATTTGATGTTTGCCTACTTATTTTTTCATTATTATTTTCTTCAAATCCGACTTCATTACGGACCGAAAGGTCTTATGCCGGCATGTTTCCAACTACATTACAGTTCATTATAATTCAACTCCTACATCCAACCTTTCTCCTCAGTTTGTTTGTTTGTATAACGTCTTTTATGATCATTATTTGTTTTACCATGTAACAACTATCAAAAACCTCTTCTCTACATTTCTGCGTTTGCATCCATGACACAAAATATTAATATCTGTGGACTTCATATACCCCCATCTTACGCTTTTTGGTTCACTATTCACTTAACTGATCTACCGAGTGCTTTTTGCATCCCATCTTCTGGTTTTATGAACTTTTGTCTCCATTGCCCCTTTGAAGTGAGTACTCCCTACACTTTTCTAGTCCTCACACTTATATTCCAAAAACCTTTTTTTATTATCTCCCTTTCCCTCCCCATTGCTTCCCTCTCCAGTCTTGCGTAAATCTATCTCCTCCCCTTGCTCTACTACCCCCCCACCCCCGAATTCCTCCCCTCCCCTCCCTTCCCCTCTTCATCCTTGACTCGCATGCGTGACGAGACCAAAGACCGAATAGCCCAGTCTCTGGTTCGAAGGCTGCGCCCGGAGACCTGCGGGGGTTCGGCCAACCACGTGTTCTCCCGCCAAAAGTAATGTACAACGGCGGAGTCTCGAGGGCGTCGGCTCGCTGAGATCGACTCTGCGTAACGCTTCCCGCCCGCCCGGGCGACGGCGAGCTCGAGGAGAAAGGGGCAGTGGTTAAGGTGTACGAGGGGAGAAGAGGAACTACACAGGAAAGAAAAAAGGAAGAAGAAATGAGAATAACAAATATAAAGTAGGGAGAGAACATCAAGGGAACGAAGATGTGAAGGAAGAAGAGAAACTATAGATTAAAGAGAGGAGGAAGAAGAGATGAGTAAAATGGATAGAGTAGAGAGAAAATTGAGGGAATGAAGTGAGGGAAGAAAAATAAACAGAGGAGAAAGAGGAGGAAAAGAAGATGAAAAAGTTAGTAGAGAAAGAAAACTGAGCTAAAGAGGAGAGAAGAAGAAGATAGGAGAAAAAAGGATTGGTTAGAAAGAAAAGAGAGGAAATGAAAAGATGAAGAAGAGGAACTATAGAGGAGACAGAGAAGCAAGGAATCAAACAAGGACAGGAAATTGAGGAAGTGAAATGAGGGAAGAAGAGGAAATATAGAGGAAAGAGACGAAAAAATGGAATATGTAGACGAAAAAAATGAAAGAGAGAAATATAGAAGAGAGAAAGAATAAAGAGAAGAAGAGAAAGAATAACAGAGTAGATTAAAAGCAGTGACATGACTGGAGGAATGAAGAAGAGGTAAACA
>NC_134808.1:21895285-21910285 GCF_046742065.1 Oratosquilla oratoria | reverse complement strand
GCACGCGTAATGCGTGAGGCGCGAACATTTTGTTTTGGTGTTGGTGTCATTCACAAAACGTTTAGCATTTCGCCGCAGATAACTATCGCTTTTATCCTTGAAGACATCACGCCGAAGAAGTGAAGGCATAAAGGAATAATGGAGGACTGCAGGAAAATGAGAAATTTTAAAAGTTAAAAATAATCGGCATTCTATTTGAGAGGAGATTTGCCACAAATCATGTAATAATGGTGTGTGATTCTGGGCCATTGGGGTGTCTCTTATCCTATGTGTACCTGAGGCCCAGTTGCATCTTTAGGAGACAATTTGTCCATAATTCAGTTATTACGACATTACACAGGAATATTTAATCAACGGGACAAATATTTAGATATTGAGCCTTGTTTGCATATTCTATGTACTGCGCTTTATCTGCTAAAAAATGTTATCTTCCTCTTCATTCTTGTCCTTTATCTTCTACTTGGATATTTTTCTTTTTTTGTCTTCCTATTCAGTTCTTTGCCTCTTTCTCTTATATTCTTGTGATTCACCACGGTCTTGCATCACGTGCTGGAGAGAGCTCACACACACACAAACACACACACACACACACACACACACACACACACACACACACACACACACACACACACACACACACACACACACACACACACACACACACACACACACACACACACACGCACGCACGCACGCACACATACAAAGATCCTTGCCCACGATAGTTGGAGTGCTGGTTTGCAGTGTAGCGATGCTGAAACTATTTCAGCCCCTGGTGGGAATCGAACTTGGGCCCCTAGATTAGCGGTTGCGAAGGGTACCACTGTGCCGTCTTACATCTGCCCTCCATCATCATACGGGTTATGGGCTGCATAAGTTTCAGGCAATTAATTTCCTAGTGACTGTAGAAATATGACTACGTCCCTGAACAATGCAGTACTCTTTCAAGAAAGGAGAGTTAAAGCCTCGTTGACACGGGGCTAGTTTAGCAGGTGATAGTGCTAATTGCTAGTTAACTTACCTAACGGCAAGTAAGTGTTGACACTAGGATCGTTTGGAGGCAAGTTTACTAACTTCCCCTTGACGTTGGGCAAGTAAATGGGTAGGTTACAACTCGCTTGCCCCATGTCAAAATGGTTTAATTTTCACTATGAAAAAGTTCTATTCACTAAATAAACATTTACCATTCTTCCGTCTTGGTGCCAATCTTAAATCTTTCCTTTACCACCTCTGTGACTTTGATCAAAATTATATTGTCATCAAGGATAGAAACGCTTGTTACTTCTCACAATACTAATACGAATTCTGACGATAATAATACTAATTCAGCCTTCGTCGTGTGAATTCTCTATCTTTAACGAGAAATATAATAAGAATGCACTGCATACCCGAATATAAAGTGCCTCTCTCTCTCTCTCTCTCTCTCTCTCTCTCTCTCTCTCTCTCTCTCTCTCTCTCTCTCTCTCTCTCTCTCTCTCTCTCTCTCTTTTGCTGTACTATCCCCTGAACGGATAGACTGAAGGTTCTGCAGTGAATCATGTCCCATTTCTCGAAACATTTTCTCCATTCTTAACGCTTTAAGGTATAAGTGAACTAACTTGAACATTTAATCATTCTGTACGGACTGACGTCAGACACTTTTAACCAACTTAAACAATTTTGCACCCAGTAAAAGGATATCGTCATCTTTACCAAGTTAAAGCGTTGTCCTAGCCAAGCTGGGAAATAAGGGATTTCTGAATGAAAGTGTGACGTCATGTCGGCGTGGGAAAGAAGGACGGAAGTCTGAGCGGCCCGCTTGGGGTCAGGATCTACACTTGAGCTATCTTAAGAACCGTGAGACTTTTTAGTGGGTAATTAAAATTCTCCGTGAAATTGCTCTTAATTTCAATGGGTTACCGGCGGCCAGGCTCTTTGCTTCTCGCCTTGCTCAGCATGAGGAGAGAAAATGTTAGCCATTTTCAACCTGCATATATTAAATGGATGGTAATATGAAAAAAAAAAGTTTGGAATTCTTCCCGAGTAGAATAGAATCGTCCGGGTTTTCTCCAAAGAAGAATCTCTAAGTAATGTTAGCGCGTTTAAAACCGTGATCCATATGGTACTCCGTCCCTTCTACTACATAAACTGATGATTTTTTGCGTCTAGATTCGACTTTCATATCTATCTTTACTACCAGGTGTCTTTATTCAGCTAAAAAAAAAAAAAAATAGACAAGGGAATTTTTTATTTTATTTTTATTCATCTATAGTTCTATCTATTTTTATTTATTCATTTGCTTATTTTTTACTTATTTATACATTAATCTACTTACTAATCAATATATATATATATATATATATATATATATATATATATATATATATTAGTGCAGTTAATCCTTGCAGCCCTGTGATGCTCTTTACAGACATTACTCTCTCAAACGCCAGGTAGGTCATTTAATTTGAAGGCGTTATGCCACCGGGCTATTTTTCCTACAACCTCCACTCACGTCCATCACTTTTTCCTCCGTAAAATCACTATAGCAAACTATTCATTTCCTAAACAATTTACATAGAATGTCGCTTGATATGCTGGAGGACTCTCTTTTCCTCCTGCATATCAGATTCCTTCGCGAAACCGACGGGCTGGAAATCTTCTCCAACAGTCGGAGGAAAAATAGCCCAGTGTGATGCCTTAACTTAGGGCAGAGTGTGAACACAATGTCTTTGTTTCAAGACCCCAATCTTTCCATATCAAAATGCTGAATAGACTTAAAAATACACCAAAACACAAATGCTGCCAACCAGGGGGTATGCTCATATATAGTATGAAGTCGAAGTGGGACCTTTATTATAAAGTCTTGAAAGGAAGGTCGAATTGTGAAGATGAAAGTTCTAAGGAGATAAAACAATGGTTATTGTAGAAATTATTCTCTACATAAATGTCACTGACTGACGGATACGAAGATTAGTTACTATGATAACAATGATAATCAAAGATAAATGAAAGTGTTTCCACTACTAAATGGTTAACTGAATACTATTGTTATGTAAGCTGATCAACAAATATTAAAAAGAATTCCTACACATATTACACAACAGATTATTGTGCTATATAACAATATCAATGAAGAAATTAAAATATATTACGTTTGGTCGTGCCTTAGGAAGTTCTTTAAAATTCACTGACAACTATATATGAAATAATATTAGATGACAATACAATATTATCATAACGCACTTCCATATTTTCAACCCAAAAACACACAAGAACAAAAGCAGACACAAAAATAAAAGATCCAGGGACTGACGATATTAGAGGAATGAAGATAATAAAGTCAATATGTTGATAGTATTCAGAACAATAAAAAAAGCAGACAAAATCGATTAAAGTAATATGACGTTCTCAAAAAAAAAAAAAAAAAAAAGACAGACATGGGATGAAACGGGAAAAGAGAAGATGTTTGAAGGATATTAAGAAATACGACTTCATAGAGACGCACTCATTTGTAAAATAATATAAAAAAAAATACTGTCAAACCATATAATCAAATTGAAAGCTAGGTTTGGTCAGTGGTAGTAAATCGATATCACCCGCACTCTTGTTTATTTTACAATTAAAGATAATTAGGTAAACAAACACACACACACACTTATCTCGTTATCACATAACAGTACAAGAGTTTCACTAATGTTTTATACCAACAATATTCTATATACATATGATTATATATATATATATATAATATAAATATATATATATAATATATATATACATATATGTATAATTTACTTGATCTATTGATCACTAGCCGCGAAAGCATGATAACCGATGTACGAGTAGAAGTTGGTGAAACTATTGCAAGTAGCGATCACAACTTTTTTTAGAATTGATACTTGTGTTTCTAAAGTACCTGATTTCAGTAAAGCTTAGTTCATAGGACAGGACTATCTTAGGAGATTCAGCTTACAGATTGGGGGACAAAATTAATTGTAAGACCTGTAGGCCCTAGATCAGATGTGGGAAATATTTCAAAATACACTTACTAAGATCATTCATCCTTACATCCCGTTTAAAAGGACAGACGCCCCCCAAGTGAGGCTCTCCCAAAATGGCTTGACAAAGAAACTGAAAAAAATATCGCCAAAAAGAGACAGGCTTATAAGAGATACAAGTGCTCGGGTGCACCTAATGACTATCAAAGTTATGTAATAACACAGAGTAAAAAAAAAAAAAATAAAAAAAGATAAAAAATAAAAATAAAAAACGACAATACGAAATGAATATCGCTGATAAATCCAAAGAGAATCCCAAATAATTCTATAGTTACATTAGAGATAAAAAGGTTATTAGGAATCGCAAAGGCCCACTATCTGCTGACGGTCAACTTGAATATTCAAATGGAGAAATGTGTGATATTTTAAACAACTTATTTAGTTCAGTATTCGTAAACGAAACCCCTCAAAGTGAACTCCAAACTGAAACCTGTGAAAAGTCTAGGGTGAACTAATTACGGTAAATATAACAAAAGAAAAAATTAAAAGGCGTTTAGAAGAACTCAAAGTTAATAAAACACCAAGGCCTAACGGTTGGCATCCAAGAATCTTAAAATGAAGAATGAGATTGCTGTTCCATTAGAAGCTATTTTCAAGAAATCCATATTGGGAGATGTCCCAAGAGAATGGAAGCTAGCTAACGTTACTCCCATATAAAAAAAATCACAAAAAGAAACCAAATAACTGCAGGCCTATAAGCTGGACTTCAATCGTAAGAAAAATTATGGAAACTATCATCAGAGATGCTATCGAACATCATTTAGAAAATAACTGTTTGATAAATGATAGCCAGCATGTATTCAGATGGAAACGTTCTTACTCGAATTCTAGAACACAGTCATCTCGAATTATGACAAAAGAAACAATATAGATTTAATATATCTAGACTTTGCAAAAGCTTTCAATACCGTCCCCACGAAAGACTACTTACTAAATTAGCTTCACACGGAATAAGAGGTAGCCTATTAAGTTGGACTAGTAATTGGTTGAATGGTCGAAAACAGATTTGTTCTAAATAGCAAAACTTCTAGATGGAAAAATGTTACGAGTGGAGTTTCTCAGGGTTCCGTTCTTGGGCAACTTCTGTTCATAGTATGTATAAATGATATAGATTACGGACTAAAATCTATTGTCTCCAAATTTGCTGATGACACAAAAATGTGCGGAATGGCAGATAATCACTTAAACCAATTAGATATTCAAGAAGATTCAGATAAACTACAGCAATGGTCTGAAAAGTGGCTACTGAAATTTAATACAAGTAAATGCAAGGTTATGCACATAGGTACAATAACAGCAAGTACGATTACAAGTTATTTGGAAATTCGTTAACAAAAGTGGATAGTGAAAAGGATCTTGCCGTAATCATCAGTAACGATCTCAAATCATCTAAGCAGTGTATTTCAGCCTCTGAGAAAGCAAGTAAGATTCTAGGATTGATTGAGCAATCTTCTGACTTCAAAAGTCCATCTCTCATTAACAAGCTATATAAATCGCCAGTACGTCCACATTTGGAAAATGCTGTTTCTGTATGGTCACCGAGTCTCATTAAACTACAGCAATGGTCTGAAAAGTGGCTACTGAAATTTAATACAAGTAAATGCAAGGTTATGCACATAGGAAAAAATAACAGTAAATACAATTACAAGTTATTTGGAAATTCGTTAACAAAAGTAGATAGTGAAAAAGATCTTGGCGTAATTATCAGTAACGATCTCAAATCATCTAATCATCAGCCTCTAAGAAAGCAAATAAGATTCTAGGGTTGATTGCGCAATTTTCCGACTTCAAAAATCCATTTCTCATTTACAAGCTATATAAATCGTTAGTACATCCACATTTGGAATATGCTGTTTCCGTATGGTCACCGAATCTCATTACAGACACTGACAGATTGGAAAAGTACAACGGCGAGCCATAAAACTGATTCCAAATATCAAAAATAAATCATACGAAAATAGATTAAAACATATGAATCTGTTTTCCCTAAAAAAGCGTTGACTCAGAGGTGACTTAATACAGGTTTTTAAGATTCTAAAGGGAATTGACAACATCAAAAGTGACAAAATTTTCACACTGAATGAGAATCAGACAAGAAATAATGATCTCAAACTGTCAGGAAATAGATTCAATTTAGAAGTGGGTAGAAACAACTTCGCCAACCATGTAGTTAATGAATGGAATAAACTTCCTGCAGAGGCAGTGCAATGTAGTTCATTTCAAAGCTTTAACATTCGTTTAGATAAACACCTAACCAAGATACTGTAATGTCTGTCATTTATTTTAAACTGTTATTATTTGTCTGTTTATTATTTAACTATACCTGTAAATTTATTTATTCTATTTATTTTTACTTATATCATAATCAGTTATTTATTCATCATTACTATATTTTTTAGCATCCGACCCAGTTATGAACCAAAAGGTCCTGTCAGCATGCTCCTCCTTCGAAATCCTTTGTAATATATGTATATATTATATATATATATATATATATATATATATATATATATATATATATATATATATATATATATATATATGCTAATACCAAGTAGTCTACTTTGCACGTATATATATATATATATATATATATATATATATATATATATATATATATATATATGTATATATTTATGTGAATATATATCTCTATGTATATGTATATATATATATAAAAAATTACATATATATATACATATATATAATATATATAAAATACATACATATATATATATATATATATATACACATAATATATATATACTTATATATAAATTTCATAAGATATAGACATATATTTCATATAAGTGTGTCAGTAGGTAATATATTGCTATCACTGAAGCACAGCTTTCGTTTCCTCTCACGGAAACTTTTATAATAATATGAAATTACTCGAACCATTATGAAAAAAATGTATTGGCGCGCGCATGACGTGCAGCTTCCATAGCCATCCGGTTCTTATTTCCACTAGAATGAAGATGTCTAAAGGGTAATAGTCAGCTGCCGTGAAGAACGCTCTATCCAGCTGGGTGGAGGAACGGGAGCACAATTGTGGACGGGGAGAGGAGGATGCCGGAACACGAAGAGGAGGAAAAGAAGACGAAATGCAAGAGGACCACCCCATGATGCAGAATAACGAAGATAAAAGTTGAAAGATGGTGAGCGACAAAAGAATTTGTTGTTGACTGGAGGCTGGACTGAGTTGGGTGCGAGCGTGTAGGAGTTAATGACTATAGTGCAAAGAGACGTGAAGACTGAGACATATATTAAGGTAAACACTTAGAAATATGGTGAAATTAAGAAACACGTTAGTAATCAACTGCATGGAAAACAGGGTAATTAATTACACAATGGCGCATATGGCCTTCGTGTACTAATCATCAAGTTTCTTCAAAACAGAGGGCAATTGAAAAAAAAAAAGACAGAGAGAAATATCATTAATAATATTTATCAAAACATATCACACGAGAACCCACAGTATGAGTAAAGAAACTTAGGAGACCGTTTGACTTCTATATTTCGGCTACCGGTTTTAGCCCTCTTCAGGAAAGTAGAAGATAGTCAAAGCGGTAAGACTTATAATACTCCTTTGACATAAGAAAGGGAATGTAACAGGAACATGGACAGCTTACATGACGGGCCAGATGACCTCACCCGTCATGTAAGCTGTTCATGTTCCCGTTACGTCCCCCTCCTTAAGTCAAAGGGGTATACAAGTCTTACCACTTCGACTATCTTGTACCTTCCTGAGAGGGCTACTGCTGGTAATCCAATATAGAGTTCAAACGTTCTCCCATTTTTTTTTCTTTTATTCCGACTGTGGGTTCTCCGTGTGATTTACAAATATTTTTTCTAAATTTCACTCCAGTGAACTAGAGCATATGTGGATACAAAGTAAATGAAGCCTCAGTACGTTCGTCTGGATTGAAATCTCCAGTTAAAAATCCTTACCAGGAGCTTATTTGAGAATATAATGAGTAACTACAATAGTAGCCAATCCAAGAGCTATGAGGACACATAAGGAAGTATCTACCAATTAGGCAAAGGGAGAATAGGGATGGGACTACGGACTAAGGGTAAGAGAAGGATGAGGAGGAATAGAAAAAGGAGAAGAGAAAGGAAGTGTAGAAGGAAGAGAAAGTGAATAAGAACGAAGACGAGGTGTAAGAGTTGCAATAGAAGGATGAAAATCAACTGAAAAAAGAGAAGAAGACGACCAAAAGGTTGGGAAAAAAATAAAGAGGAGGAAAAGTAGGGGGAATAGGAAAAGAGGAAGAGGAAGTGGAAAAGGAGAAGAAAGAAGATGAGGAGGAGAAACAGGGGAGGAGAAAGAGGAGGAAAAGGAGAACAAGGTGAAAGAGGAGGACAAAGAAAAGAAGGAATTTTTAAAAACATGAAAATCTAAGTAGATCGAGAGACAACTTCAATCGTTATTTAATCAACGTACACAATTCTCACAACAACGATACAAGGCAGCGTGAAGTTTTACCACCGATTTAGACCATCATCTAAGTAATCTGTGTTTGTGTGGGTGTGTATTTGTGTGTGCGTGTGTGTATTTGTATGTGTGCGTATGTATTTTGTGTGTGTGTGTGTGTGTGTGTGTGTGTGTGTGTGTGTGTGTGTGTGTGTTTGTTTGTAAGTATGTATATATACATGTGTGTGTGTCTGTGTGTCTTAGTTTTTGTGTATGTGAGCGAGTAAGTGAGTGTGTGTGTGTGTGTGTGTGTGTGTGTGTGTGTGTGTGTGTGTGTGTGTGTGTGTGTGTGTGTGTGTGTGTGTGTGTGTGTGTGTGTGTGTGTGTGTGTGTTTGTGCGTGCGTGTGTGCGAGCGTAAGAGCACCTGCTCTTGGCAATGTTTCTGAATTTGTAAACATATACATAATTGGAAAAGCAAGATGAAAATAATACCACACGCATATGTACAAGAGAAATTAAGTGATTACATTTCAGTGTACTTCTATTGTTCATTCGTAAGTTGCGGTTACGCGTGTATAATTTCACGCACTATTCTTTTACGAGTTGACTCCCAAGCTGTGCTCACACTTAGGCTGTTGTGTGCATCATATACTGTCTACTGTTTCCTTTCCTTGGTTGAGTGCTTTGAGAGTTCAAGGCCTCATTACAAGACAGTTTCCTCTTTGTTACTCGTGTCCACGTGCCTCTCGCATCGTTTCGTCGCAAGCGTAACCACCTAACGACCCGCAGGTGGTAAATAGACACTTAACCGGCCATTACCTCCCAGTCTGTCTTGGCCGCAACTTGAGGATCGCCAAGTGAGGAGAGAGAGGGGAGCGTGGGGCTGGGTGGGAACGTGTGGTCAAGGTTAATAATGGAACAGGGGCTGGGGGTGAGAGTAAAATGAGATGGGAGAGTCGAGGAGAAGTACCTGAAGGTGGTAGAAGAGGGAGAATGCGAGGAGAAGCTGGAGGAGGGATAGGATAGGAGGAGAATAAGATGAAGAGAAGAGGAAGAAGCAGAGGAGGAAGGCAAAGATCAAAGGGGTGAGAAGGCGGAAAAAAGGAAAAGAGAGAGAGGATAGAGTAGACCGAGGTCTAATGATGAGAAAGAACAAGAGGAAGAGGAGGAAAATGAGGAGGGTAATGAGAAAGAACAAGAGGAATAGGAGGAAAATGAGGAGGGTAATGAGAAAGAACAAGAAGAAGAGGAGGAAGAATAGCACAAGGGTAAGATGTTAAAACAATGATGACAGCTAGGCAATTTGCTGTAATGGTTGCAATATTGCTTATGTATGTTTGTTTTATTTACCTTCTTAGGAGTTTGCTTGTTTACTTCTATATTACTTCTATATATATTAATGTAATTAGAAAATACCTCCTATCGATATGAATTGCCACCGTAACCAATTGTAACCCATTGTATAGAAGAATATGGGTGGTGGAGTTAGACGAAAAAGAGAAAGAAGAGGAAGAGAAGATTAGAATGCGTGAGAGGTTACAAGAAAAAAAAAAAAAAAAGGAGTGGAAGGATTGCTTTCTATCCCATGGATCCGCTGATCCTCGAGTATCAATAGACGCACTGAACCAAACGATTTCTTGGGATCAACACAGGCTCCAAGCAACCCCTGCTGAAAAATCATGTCAGGGTTTCACAACTGCATGAAGCATCAAGATCCGATCAGTTATTGATTCGCAGGGCGTGAAACCTTAGCAAATGGGCGAGAACTCGCGCCAGGAAAAGATGAGCGAGCACTTTGCCCAGCAACATGAGCAGTGTAATACAGCGGCAATTATTGCAGTTCTGTTGGTTCCCTTTCCCTTTCCAGACAGAGATGGCCAGCTTTTCTCAGTCAGAAGGAATGGCACTAGATAGCCAAACAGCAGGAAGCACCACATGCAATAGACGAATCATGACCTTAGCTACTGCTTTCAGCAAGTTCGCGTTGACATTGCCGATACGAGACGCCTTTCCACCCTTCAACTTACAGCCTCTCTAACCTTACCCATAGAGGGTATAGATTAGCAGCCGTCATTCGAACACCAGTTGGGGAAACTTGGATCTTTGGAAGGTCTGTCATGTCCATCTTCTCCATGCACTGGGCTCAGATAGGTTGTGAGTGATCTCCAATGCCTCAACACCGGCTACACTATAGCCATCGGTGTGTCTCTCGTATCTGGAATCAGGAACCAACATTCCTCAACCCTATGGACTTCACAAGATTCAGGAAGCACCTGTTAGTATGCCTGGTTCCAGAGCAATGGGTATCAAAATACTTCGTATGCAACACTGTCGGCACCAGTAACCGCATTGAAGTCACCTAAAATAGCAAATATATCCCGTGAACGGCATTGCTTGAATATAGAGCCAAACATAGCATAGGTATCAATCTCTTAATTTTCATACGCTTCGGCAAGAGCTTATTCCGCTATAAGAGATAAAATCTAAAGTGTGCTTCTACCACACCAACATCATGCAATCATTAACCAGAGTAACCCTGATAAAGCAATTGAATCTGTTCATGCACATGTCAAAGGCATTGAGGTTTTAGAAAGCTTCACATACCTTGGTAGTATAATGTATAACAGTGTTGGGATATACTGAGATTTCCTCAAAGAGCTGGTATGCCACATTATACTATTCGCTCACTCAACCAGAGTATTTGGTATCGTCAATACTTATGCAAGAGAACTAAGATCTGAATCTTCGAGTTGCTGTTGTTCCCTGTCTTGATGTATATCTGTGATACATGGACATTTAATGTCGACTTCAAGAAGCATCTCGACGTCTTTGGTGGCAAGATCCTTCGGAGAATTATGGGGTATCTCTGATATGATTTTGTATTAAACTATCTCCCAATCCATGGGGATTAGTCAAGGCATGATTTTTGACCGTCTACTACGGCTATATGGTCATAAGGCATCTTTACCTGACGTTGATCCCAGTTAGGGGATTATTTCCACAAGAGACAGTCCGCGATGGAAGGGGCAAAGGCGATGCTCACAGAACTCATGGCTGGAGCAAGTCGACCAATGGGAATGAGGGATTATTCTGAGGAACCTTGTGGAGTAGCCCCCACCCTCAGCGTATGCTTCCCAGTAAGCATGACAGTACTGAGGGTATTGAGGTCACTGCCCGGAAAATCAATGTGTTTTATTTTTGGTTATGTTACAATTGAAACTAGAGATATGTACGCTACAAAAGACGAAGCTCTACCATGACGTATAGAAAATAACGGACACAACAACAATCAATTAGAAAGCGAGATAGAATATAATGGAAAAGCTACATTTTGATAGTGTTAACAAAATAAAGTATTAAAAAATCACATACCTTGGTACTATAATGTATAACATTGTTGGGACATATTAAGATATAGTCAAAGAGCTAGTATATTCCAAAGGATTATTTTCTCATTCACCCAGAGTCTATGTTATTACCAATGCTTAAGAAGATGTATGCAAGAACACAAAAAATAAACAAATAAAAAATTATCCCTGAGCACTGACCTTCGCAACAGTCGCACTGGAGAAGTAATGGTCAGTAATGACCTTTAATGAGAGTGATGGGTGACTTGGGGAATTGAGAAGGGAAGCTGTCCATAATGACCCGTAATGATGAAAAGTGAGCACAGAAGATGGAGGCGAGAGGATGTGGCAACTTTCCCCCACTCGTTCACTTTGTATCTCTCTTTCTCCTTTACCCTCTCACTCCCTACGTGCCTCCTCCTCCTCCCTCCCCCCTCTCTCTCTTTACCTTTCCATCTCCCTTTCTCTCTCTTTATCTATTTCTCCCTCTCCTTCCCTCTTTCTCTTTCTCTCTCTCTCTCTCTCTCTTTCTCTCTCTTTCTCTCTCTCTCTCTAGTAGTAGATGGTAACTTATCACTAGTTTTTCGTTTAATACTTTTCCATAGGATAGTGAAAAAGAACTCTGAGGAATGGACGGGGAATGGTGAGATCAGTAGCCTACGTGCTGCCTTTGGAGGATTATGTCAAGGTGAAGAAACAAGAGGTGGTGGAGTATCATTGGGAGAAGGAGGAGTGAGAGTAAGGGAAAGAAAGTGAAGAGAATAGTCAAGGAAAGTGAAGGAGGAGGAAGAAGTGAAAAGGACGAAAAGGAGCATATAAATACAGAAAATTGGGAAGAGAAAAGAGTACAGTATTAGGAAGAATAGGAAAGGGATGACGATGAAGATGATGATGATGAGGAGGAGGAGGAGGAAGAGGAAGAGGAGGAGGAGGACGATGATGATGGTGAGGAGGAGGAGGAGGAGGAGGAGGAGGAGGAGGAGGAGGAGGACGATGATGATGATACTGAGGAGGAGGAGGAAGAGGAGGAGGGAGGAGGAAGAAGATGAGGAGGGTGATAATAAGGTAGATGCGTGTCAGATTGGTAGGGATATAACAGAAGGAAGAAAACGAAAATTACAAGATTTAAACTTAAGAAAGCGTACAACCTCTTGATCCCACTTCTCTCTTAGCCATCCTGACCGTCTCTCCACAGACTGTGGATCATAACACAAGATGCCACGGAAGGCTGACCCTCACAGCCCCCTGGTCATATATCATAGCACGACATTAACACGGAAGGCTGCACGCGGCCACAGCCCCCACAGTCGTGGCCGCTGGTCGATGCAAGCAGAGCGGAAGACGTCAAATTCTGATCACTGACGGAGCGCGAAGTCCTAATGGCTACCTGGCGGGGCTCCCCCGTGGCCACTCTCTCCTTTACCATAACCTACCTCCCCTCCCCTCTCCTCCCTTCCTCCTCCTCCTTCTCCACATTCCCTGCAACTCCCCAGCCCTTCAATTGGGCACATGCATGCACACGCACGCACGCATAGACAGTATATAAAAAAAAGTTAAGTGGTAATCTGTCACCAGACAACCATACGTGTCGGTTAGTTTCTAGGAAAAACATACAGATTACTGAATAAAATTGTAGTAGTTTTCCACAATTTGGATGAAAAGATGATGAAAATGGATAATTCACCCTAGACTGAAATAAGCAACATCATTGTGCTGCTTGCACGTAGTGAAATATATTAGCAAATTCAAGAACAAACAAAAAGTAAGCGACCAAAATGGCCTCCTGCCTTTCTGACAAGTTATACGAGGAGAGATTTAAAGCAACGTACCTTCCACCATTAAAGGGACGAAGAGAGAGAGGTAACAGTCTCGTGGTTTTCAGGTCAGTAAAGAGGATGGACAAAGCTACCAAAGATCCCTAAGTTCGCGATGAAAAGACGTTGCGAGGTCGTTGAAAAAAAGAAAGAAAAAAAAAAAAATGTCGAAAGGATTCGAAAAAAAAACGCACACAAAAGTGCAATTTCCTTAAACAGCCTAATTGATGACATAACCTAAGCTAGAGCCATACATTAATTTAAACCTAGTTAGAATATTTGAAAAATAAAAAATAGGACCACATAAGCACAGCTCCTTATCTACCGCGATTAAGTCAATAAAGTTAGGTAAAAACACGCTTATTCTACACAGTTCCATTCCGGTTCCATCACCGAGAACTCTTATTGATTTTAAGAGTTTATTTCTATTGTCAGAGGCACACTTTGTCTTTATTTCATTTCCGTGTTTTCAATTTATCTCTAAATTCTTTCCTTATCTATTCCTTTTTTAAAGGAATCCCAATTCACTCCTTTATATTATATAATTTGCTTACGGAACTATAGATAACGATAACCACTGTAGGTAAAGAGTCTATTTAGATCTGCAGAGGTATTAACAAACAATATTTTAAATGGATAGCTAAACACCAATGTACAAATAAGTTTGCTAAAATGTGTCTGCATCAATGTTTTTGCTTCCGGCTTTGAATGTCTTTAACTTAGTTCTTTAGGTACAACTTCTTCTTTTCAATGCAATGCTTGTTTCGTATTGGCATTTCTTTATCTTGATTCACCTTTTCTAGCTTCAACAAACACAACTTCCTCCGGCTTGATCTGCGATACGTCATCAATCATCTGTCACCCTCCCCTCCTCACCCACTCCCTCCCCAGACGTCTTTAAATGCTCAGGAAGGGTCATCATCTTGTACGACCTGTATCTAAACCCCCCCTCACCTAATTGCCAGCAACCTGCTACTTATAGTATCTTAAGAAAAAAAAAAAAAAAAAATCTTCTTTTGCTGGGCGCCTGCCAACCATATGTCTATGGAGTTGCCATGTTTATCCAGCTGCCAGCCAAGGATTCATTCGCTGTCCGACGCTGTTCACATTTCTGCCGAGTCAGGATTTACATCCATTGTTCCCTTCCCTCCCATTTTTTTTTTTTTTTTTGTTTTTACTTTAAATAGGCCCAGAGTTAAAGCGGGGATCCTAAACGAGTTCTGGCTTAACCTTTGCATAATGTGTTTGAAAAGCCATGAGACACCATTGACCTATATAGTACAAGAGCTACTGTAATCTCGAATGGGCATGTCTAACGTAACGCGGATTTTCCGAAAGCAATGTTGTGCTCTTTTCCAGGTCTAAGTGGGGATCGAACTCA
>NC_134808.1:21880285-21890285 GCF_046742065.1 Oratosquilla oratoria | reverse complement strand
CCCTTAAGTACCTTCTCACACATTTTACTTTTTCCTGGCGCTACGCGATTTTTCTTAATATTATCAAGTCTATGTTACTAAATCTATTTCATTCATTAAACACTCTATTGTTAAATCAGTTCCTCCCTATTTCTGACAGTTTTAGGTTTAAGAAGGAAATAGGCAAGAACTGCTTTATCATAGAATAGTTAACGAATGGAATAGACATAGTAACCATGTAGTGAGCCCTGAGCTTATTGGCTGTTTTAAGATAAGGTTAGATAACTTTACGGATGGGGATGATAGGTGGTAATAGGCATGGAACTGCCTAGTGTAGGCCTTATGGTCTCTCGCAGTCTAATTCATTCTGTGTAAAAATTATCGTATCACAATGAGAAGGGTTACTGAAGAGTTGAACTTTAGTATCGGGAGATTTCAAGTTACTTTGTGTAATTAGAAACGAGACGATAGCTTTCCAAATTAGGACCACAACGCACCTCTGTTGGCACATGAAACTCTGTATATCTAGATAGTAAATATATATGTGTTATGTTAACTTGTCTATACACGAGTTATCATATAAAGTTGTATGAGGTATGTATAGGGTATGATTATGCTTTGTATCTTTGCTTTATATGTAAATCTATTTTTACTGATTTATCTAATCAAAAATACTCGTTGATGAATACTCGCGTTGGTTATCTTACAGTGTACTTCAACATTTGTGTGTTCATTAATCTTCTCATACACTTGAGATGCAATATACTTAATGACATTTACCTCCCCTTTCTTGATGGACTTCGGATGATTAGAGATATCATGAATAACATAATCCATTTAACTCGTTTGAAGAACTTAATAAAATTTTACTTGTTGGTCTTACTAAATTAGCAAAGATAGGAATCCCAGACAGAAGCTATACGAAACATTTGATGAATTTGTGCGTTCCACTGAATAATTCTACAGCCACCTATAAAGATACCCAATACCCTATAAATTCAGCCTTAAAATTGACGCCCAAGTCTTATGTAAGTTTTATGGTCGTGTACAATTTCATTTATCTGAGAAAATCCATTCCCACAGTAGAGGGCAAATTCATTCCTATTACATCGTAATCAATAACGTCCGGGGTCTAATTTTTAGAACTCTTACAAAACAACTTCCTCCATGATCACCTCACCCCTAGTTTAAGGTTTACCATTATATAACAATAGCCATGACCTTGATCACATCACTGTTCTCTGGGATCATCAAACGTTCCTGCGTCGGACCCTCCCGAGATCCCCAAAGTCGCCGCGGTTCCGCACAGGCCAACCACCGACGCCTTTGAGCCATCGTCTTGGGCGTTCTCCTCAGCCAACACAAGACCATTAGCATCAAGTAATTGATTCACTAACTCCATTCCTCAGGTAATTGTCTCAACCACTTGCTGCTTCTCCTCTAGGCGATCGTGTTACCTCTGGGGCTATTGTTAGTGCTTAAGTTACTAACGGGCTTACAGATGTCAATGGTGCTGTAGCAGTTAATCTTGTTACTAGAGCCTCACAGCAGCCTCATTAGTGATGTCTTCCTCCTGACTTGCTTTGCTGTCTCTGTCTTCTTGTCCCCTTTCCATGCACGGTTATTGCTTTGTTCCGCAGTTCTTTTTATCGTCTCTTGTTTGGTTACAAGTATATATTTTTTCATTACCGGTGCTATTTCAAATTATTGTAGATATGTGAAGTCAAATTTGCACACGCTTTCTCGGCTATTTGATATTACTCATTCTTCCATTATTTTCATATATACATACATACATACATACATACAGTACATACATAAATACATACATATTATATATATAGGTACACACATACATACGTAGATTCATAATACACACAAACAAACACCGTGTGGGTGGTCAGGGTATCATGCGCACTATTGGTGGTTACTTTTATGTGTGATTCTGTACGTGTTCTGAAGGCGATACACTCCTCAGTACCTTAGAACTTGTTGTCTATGTGAATGAGACTATAGATATAGGTCTATGGAGTTATAGAACTATGGAGTTAGAGAACATGCAATCCTGGCTTTTCTTTGCTGTCGCCAGCAAGCATCAGCTGACAAGGGTCGTCAGTTTCAAGGTTAGTATCCTAATATGTCACTGAGGACCGCAAGCACCGGACAGCTGTTCCTGGAGAAAGTTGTATCCAGCCAATCAACGACGAAGGGACAAGGGAGGACAGTCACACGCTTCCGGCCTCCTCCTACATGTAACAGATGAACTGTTACACGTTTTGTTTCTTTCTTTCTATTAGAAGTGCAAGAAAGACATACAAATAAACAAGAATACAAAGGTGTGAATAAAGGTGAACCAGTCTTCAATAAGAAACAGGTATCTAGTTTCTCTCTCTCTCTCACACATATACATACTCGTACTAAACACACATCACACACACAAACACAGAAAACACACATACACAACATATACACGATACAAACAAAACGCACACAAAGCACACAAAAAACACACAAAGCACACATACATACAAGTACACACATACGCACATGGATATACGTACACACACGCAAACACACACACACACACACACACACATAATCACTTACGTGCACACAACCAGCATGAACCTCACGGGAAAAAATAAGAGCAAGATCCACGCAAGCATTTTTTCGTTCAAGACACTATCCGGCACTAAGACGTTGCATACAAAATACCAACACAGAATAAATCTGATCACAGCATCAAACTGCACTAGAAGGAACCATCATACAGCGTACATTGAAAATCTTTTCCGACACTGCCCCACACTAATTGTTCCAAGACAACAACACAGTATTTTTTCCTTGAGTGACCTTAGAGCCTACCTGGGGGACTGTGGGTCTTGTGCAAGAGAGACCTGGGGCAACGGATTGATTGAAGGATATACATATACAAGGAACGTTTTTGATATCTGTCTTTTCTCCACGGTGATTTTTCTATATACATTCTATTCGGGTGTGGATATAAGGGCCTGGGATGAAGGGTTTATTTCAATAGTATTTATGGTTATTGCATCTGGTCATTCGCGAATTTTTATACATCACAGATACTCCATCTCTGTGGAGGCCATTCTTTAGCTATGCCATGCACAACACAAACCTTTTGACACAAATGGTAAAGCACCAACGGCATGTTCTGCTCCATTATACCTTCCTGCCTGCCATATCATTTTCTCTCTCCCTCCCTCTCCTCCTCCTCCGCTTCCTCTTTTAACACCCTTTCCTTCTCCTTCTGCTCCTTGTGATTGTCGCCGAAATCGTCAGTCACCCTCATCGATGTAATGATGATGGTTATAGTGACTATAATAGTGATGATAATGTTTTTCTTTTTCTCGTACTTATCCTCATCCTAACCCTTTCCCTTTCCTTATCCTCATCCTTACCCTGATCATGATCCTGAACCTTCACTCTCACCCTTATCCTCTCCTTTATCCTCATCCTCATCCTCCACATCTTCCTTGTCATCCTTATCCTCATATTCAACCTCACCCTCGCCCTCCACATCATCCTCGTTATCCTCATCTTATCCTCGTCTTTAACCTTACTCTCACCCTTATCTTCGTCCTCATCCACATCTTCCTCTTTAACCTCATCCTCACCCTCCTAAGAGGAACCCGCGTCACCTGCTGCCACGTGCGGCTTGAGGCCAAAGGAAACTACGTGTGGGCGGAGGTAGTAGATAATGGCCTAAGAGTAATAACAAGATCGACAGTAATAAAGTCGTGGGTAATGTGGAGTAATTACTGCTCACTTTTACTCCTCAGCACCTAACCCTCTCATTAGATGACGTAATGAGTCGTACCGGCCTCCTGAAATGGCTGGATGTTGCCTATCCTTCATTGTCTCAGCTGACTGGGATGGAGTGGGGTGGGGAGAGCGTGGGGGATCGTCTTGTTTGTGTGGGACTTAGGGACGGAGACGGCTCGACTCGGAAACTGTCGGGAGTCGGTCGAATAAGCGTATTATATGTGTATGTATATACACGTATAAATATATGTATGTATGTGTATGCATATAATATATATATATATATATATATGTATATATAATATATATATTATATATATACATATATATATAATGTATATATATATGTATATATAATATTTATTATATATATATATGTATATATATATGCATATATATATACATATATGTATATATATATTCATGTATGTATATGATTATAGGAAAAGGGACTATCTTAGACCTCAAGGGTCAAGAAGGACAGTAATTAACGTAATGGACTGTGAAGGATACAACGTTTGCTAGAGACGAAAAGAGTATGCATTATTAACTGGTTAAGATCAAACGAGTTGTCAAGAAAAAATAGATAACCTGTTCTTACTTTGTATGCAATATAATGATTACTCCTGAAGTACTTTACACATGGCCGAGTCTTTCGTGAAGGAAAGGGAAGATAATTTTTTTCACTCCTATTATGATGAAAAACAAATAAAAATAAATAATAACAATAGAATAACAATAAGATAAAATAAGAATAAAAAATGCAAATTGTATTAGCGTGGCATTACATAGTAAACCTGTATCGAGTAAAACATAATTATTTGACCTTATATTGTAAAGACACCTTACTCGCACAAATTATTGTCTCCACATATGTAAATGCTCTGAAAATTCTTCACAAGAGACTCCAGTTTCTTAAGCTTTGTCAACGACAACTTATCAGTCTCAACTCATTATCACACTGGGCTCTTTTTCCTCCGATAATTGGAGCAGATTTGCAGGCTGTAGCTTTCGGGAAGAAACATGATATGCCGGAGGAAAATAATTGTCCTCCAGTATATCAAATGACATTTTAAGTAAATTGTTAAGAAAATAACATATCTTGCACATGGTGATTTTACAGTGGATAAAGTTCTGGAGGTGGATGGTACCACCGATTAATTGGAGGTGGAGGATAACCAGTGTGATAACTCCTTCAGCTAATTTCTCCTCGTCCTTCCACCGTCTCCCGCCTCCTTGCCTCTCTCGCCCTTCGAGAGCGTCTCCTTCCCCTCCTTGTCTTGGTCATTACTCGAGCTTCCAATTTCTTCGTCTTAACGTAACAAGATTAATGGCCTCACTTGATCTTGAGGCTGAGCTCTCTCTC
Organism: Oratosquilla oratoria; assembly: GCF_046742065.1. NCBI lineage: Eukaryota > Metazoa > Arthropoda > Malacostraca > Stomatopoda > Squillidae > Oratosquilla > Oratosquilla oratoria. The sequence continues at coordinate 21,885,154 of NC_134808.1, read as the reverse complement.
TTACCTCTTGGTTTGTTTGTTCGCACACTCTTCTGGCAAAAAGGTGGTGACTGTTTATGCATTTTTAGGAGTGTTATCCTTTGCTGGACTGGTGGAGTGGCATAAATATAGGGAGACAGTGTGTATGCATGTGTATGTGTGTGTGTGTGTGTGTGTGTGTGTGTGTGTGTGTGTGTGTGTGTGTGTGTGTGTGTGTGTGTGTGTGTGTGTGCATGTGTGTGCATGCGTGTGTGTATGCGCGCGCACGCGCGTGTGTGCATGTGTGTGTGTGTATGCGCGCGCACGCGCGTGTGTGCATGTGTGTGTGTGTGTGTGTGTGTGTGTGTGTGTGTGTGTGTGTGTGTGTGTGTGTGTGTGCATGTGCGTGCGTGTGTATGTGCGCGCGCACGCGCGCGTGTGTGAGCATGTGTACGTGCGTGCGTGTGCGTGTGTGTGTGTATACATATATGCGTGGGTGCATACGCATGTATATCTATATCATCACAATGCCGTTCATTAAGAAAAGAACTTGTACACAAGTGTGGTGGAGGACTTGCTTCTGCGTGAAGGCATGTAGTACACATGTGAGCATATACAGTGATACAAGGTGTTAAACGTCGTAGATGTAATTAGCCTAAGATAGATTGAGTTGCTCTGTTCTCTACTTGGAACTGCCCTAAACGATCATTGGCCCTTATTCCCAGCTAATTCATCTTGTGCGCCTCTCGTGCCCGTCTGAGCATCTTGTATCCGTCTTACGCCTTTTACAAATTCTTAAGTACCGTCCCCTCATCATTTCTTCCTAACTCATTACATCCTTTCAATCTATCTATATATCAAGATATTTTTCCTTCTTATTCCCACCCTTTTCCACTTCCCTCCACCACCCTCTCCACCTCTCCCGTCTCAGCTCCTCATGGATGTCGGTCATCCCTGTTTCCGCCAACTGCCCTGGTTTAAATGCAATGCAGCAAGACACAGTACATTCACAGCAAGGCCGTTGCACTTAATCGGTGACCCCCCCCCTCTCCGTCCCTTCGGGATGCGTCAAAATATTCACACATAAGCAAGCACCCCCTACCCCAATCCCTCCCTTCCTTGCATAACGGTATCATCCATACACAATCATATTCCATTCATCCCTATCTCTTGGCTTCTCCCTTTCTTGCTCAACAGACATTTCCTTTTTGCTCAACGCCACCTTCACCCCATCCATCCATCTCATCCTCGGTCGTTCCCTCAAGTTCACTCCCTCCACTTCTACCTTCCACACCCTTTCAAAGTTATGTTGTTGTTGTTTTTTGCCCACATTTCGTGTTTAGCATGAAGCGTTTCGGTAAAGTCTGGCAGACACCTCATTGGAGTTTACAGATAGTGAAGAACATGATGGGAAAACAAGTACCTAGTGGACTTCGCGATTTCCACGCTTTCGTTGAACCTTTCCTCCTTTCGATTCATTTGCATGCCCGTCGTGTAGTCTTTGTTGCCTTTTGTATCTTAGTGGCCTATGTCTTGTAATCCTTGTTCTCATTTGAAGTGGCTATGGGTATGCCTCCAAAGGCTTATTGTATAATGACATTACGGCAACGGTCTAGCGTCCATCAATCAATCTGCTGTCTCGGATCTCACTTGAAGAAGATCCGCGGCCCCTTGAAATCCGGCCTCGGTAGTAGTTCACCTATGGAATCTTTTGTGTTGTTTAGATTAGGTTAGTGATAAATTTCATTGTCTTTTAATTGGTGACTACATCTATGGTTTACTAACTTTGTTCCCAAGCTGAGAGTGTTACTTTTGTATGTCTTGGGAGATTTTCAATTTCTTGGTTTATGTCAAGTAATATCCGATTTAGTATTGTGTTTATTAATCTTGAGAGCAGTGCTTATGCTTTGCATAGTGTGTGTGTGTACGTATGTTTTTCTGTAAGGTGTTGTGGAGTACGGAGAGAATGATGTGGTAGATGTCTGATTATCATGCTGTGGTGTACAGTATGTTTCTTACTGTGTCTCATTGTGTGAAGGTCTGTTGGCGTGTCTCTACCCTTGGCGAACCAACAACAACCTTCCGAAGGAAACGACCATGAAGGAGGAAAGAAGAGGAAGAGGAATTTACCAGTCACCGCTTCCCGGAGGTGAGGCCCCGAGGACTTTGTACCGTTTGGCTTTCCTCTCACATTCGCCTTCGACCATCCTATATCTAAAGATGATGCATAGTTATAAGGAAAGACAGCTAGATAGACGGATATATAGAAGAGATAGGTAGATAGATGGGTAGATAGGTAGATTGAAAGGTAGATAGATATAGATTGATAGTTAAAGAGACAAAAAAAGTGGGGGAGAGAGACAGAGAGAAGGAGGGAGAGAGGAGGGAGAGAGGAGGGAGAGACAAGGAGAGAGAGGCAAGGAGAGAGAGAGAGAAACAAGGAGAGAAAGAGAGAGGAGAGAGAAAGAGAGAGGAGAGAGAGAGAGGAGAGAGAGAAAGGAGAGAGGAGAGAGAGAAGAAAGAAAAGGAGAGAGATAGACAGACAGAGAGAGAAAAAGGAGATAGACAGACAGACAGAGATAGATAGATAGATAGATAGATAGAGAGAGAGAGAGAGAGAGAGAGAGAGAGAGAGAGAGAGAGAGAGAGAGAGAGAGAGAGAGAGAGAGAGAGAGAGAGAGAGAGAGAGAGGAGAGTGGAGAGGAGAGAGGAGAGAGAGGAGAGGAGAGAGAGGAAAGAAAGAAGGAGAGTGGAGAGAGAGAAGAAGAGTGGAGAGAGAGAAGGAGAGAGGAGAGAGGAGAGAGAGAGAGAGAGAGAGAGAGAGAGAGAGAGAGAGAGAGAGAGAGAGAGAGAGAGAGAGAGAGAGAGAGAGGAGAAAGAGAGAGAGAAGAAGGAGAGAGAGAGAGGAGAAGGAGAGAGAGAGAGAAGGAGAGAGGAGGAGAGAGAGAGAAGGAGAGAGAGAGAAGGAGAGAGAGAGAGAGAGAGAGAGAGAGAGAGAGAAGGAGAGAGAAGGAGAGAGAGAGAGAAGGAGAGAGAGAGAGAGAAGGAGAGAGAGAGAGAGAGAGAGAGAGAGAGAGAGAGAGAGAGAGAAGGAGAGAGAGAGAGAGAGAGAGAGAGAGAGAGAGAGAGAGAGAGAGAGAGAGAGAGAGAGAGAGAGAGAGAGAGAGAGAGAGAGAGAGAGAGAGAGAGAGAGAGAGAGAGAGAGAGAGAGAGAGATTGGTAGAGGAGGGAGGGAGAGGAAGAGATAGAGAGGTGGTTGGGGTGAGAGTGCAGCCTTCCTGTCGAGGTTGGGCTGTCACCCTCTCATATCGCGGTCAGTCGTCACCTTAAGGGCCTTATGGCTGAGGGCCGTGTCTTCAAACATCCCAATGTGACCTCTATCATCTCTTGTATTCCTCCTGAGAGACAACCAGCTTGTGTACTTGGTTTCCTTCTCATCCTGTCTTAGCCTTGCAGTGCTTCGAATTCTTTCAGGGAATTATCAGTAACGCCTACTTCTACATCTTTTGATGAGGAAAGGTTATGGAATAATATTGTATCATTTTCCCCATCTTTTTTAATTTGTTGACGTCTTTTTCATGCGGGTTTCACATAGGAGAAATATATTTTCTTTTTTCTTCATTTTTTTCTTTTGTACATAAATTTACACAGAGCGACTTCGGTTTTGATATCTTGCTAAGCTTAAACAATTAGAATGCATTTGATTTTATTGTGGCATGCTCTGCTAACCCTAAAATATCATTTGCTTTCTCCAGTACCAATTCATTAATTAGAAAATTTAAGATGGGTGTTAATAATAATTACACTAAAATGCACCTTGCTCCACCTTATTTGTTTTCAAACATTTGAAATCATACTTAGTGTGAGCTGTACATGGATACTCAGAGGGTATACAAGAGATAACGAGGAAAGATTAACAAGGGACGGCAAAAAAAAAAAAAGTAGAATTAAACATACCAACATAAGATGATCATAAAATTCTTGTCTATGTCCCTCTCATTGTCTTTGTCCCTATCTTTGTCCCTCTCCTTCTTTTTCTCTTTCTCCCCCTCTTGTTTTTCTTCATATCCCTCCTTTTCTCCTATTCTTCCTTTCTCCCAATATTTCTGTCTTCTTTCTTCCCTCTCCTTTTCCTTGTCCTTTTCACTTTCCTACTATTTCTTCCACCTTTCTTTTACTCCTATTCCTTCTCCTCCTCGTTCTCCTCTTTCTCCTTTTTTCCCTTCATCTATTTCTTTTCCCTTCCTTAAGTCTCCTCCTGCTCCGTCTCCTTCACCTGGTAAGTACTTGTTTACCTGCTTTCTTATCTAAAGCGTTGACCCCTTTAAGATCACAGACTCGCAGCTTTCCAACACTGACATCCCTGGTCATCAGGCAACTAAAGAGTCTTCACTTCTACGTCTCAAACACAACACAGGTTTTGTCTGACTCACAGAAACGGTGATCGATGTAATATATTTTGGTTAACTTCTGCCAGGCCATTTTATGAAGCTGCGAGAACCCAACTGCGTTCTTTCCTTCTGTACTATTTTCCATCCCTCTCCCCCTCCCCCTCTTTCCCCTCTCCTCTTCCATACATACTTTTCCTTTTCTCCCCTTCCTCCCCTACCCTCTCTTCCTCTTCATTCCTACCCCTTCCCCTCCTCCCTCCTCTCCATCTGTCCCCACAAACCCTTCCATTAGCTAAAACCGGTTAGATCTGAAATATCTTCCTAAATGAACCCAAAGTGTCCCTGAAGTGTGTTTAAATTGTCTCCGATGCGTTCTCCTCAAGTGGCCCCCAAGTGGCATCTTAGCTCTGACGGCTCCTTCTCTCGTGGCAACTTCCCACCGTGGTATGCGGCACTCCAGGAATGTAAACAACATATCTTGTCATGGGACCTTGTGGATGGAGGCACCAGGATGGCCGTC
>NC_134808.1:21860285-21872785 GCF_046742065.1 Oratosquilla oratoria | reverse complement strand
AATTTTGGTTATCCAGATGTAAGTTTGAAATGAGTGGTTCGAAGAATTCATCTATCAGGAGATGTGACTCGTTGATATCAAAGTCTCGTATATTCTCTCATTTTGACCACTGACATGTGAGCGCGAGCACAGACACACAGACACACAGACACACACACACACACACACACACACACACACACACACACACACACACACACACACACACACACACACACACACACATTCACTCACTCACTCACTCTCTCTCTCTCTACCTGTTTGCAGTTTGAAGCGCGTGGGAAAGGCGGCGGTACTTTATAGTCATGGAAAAAACTGCGCGGTTGTATGTGAACGCCTCCATCGAGATACATTGTAACTGAACCGCCGTGATTTAAACCGCGGCGGTTGAAACCGCTAGTGTGAATAGAGCCTGTTACTGGTCTGCCGTCACGTGATCTTATTCAGTCATTAGAAATCCCCTCCATGGATAAAACGATAATTATGCGTTTCTTACAATCCATCTTGTACTTTTGAGTCATGAAGTGCCTGCAAATCTCATGCACAGCGTTGCCTTTGCAACTACAGCACGATCATCTTCACCAAAGAGCGAAATCAAGTTTCTGTTTCACCTGCTGCAGCATCCTGACTATACCGCAGACCACGGGCAGGCACGACGTGTTGCCATGGGAACACCTTGAGGACTTTGTTTGTTACCGTCGTGTCTCCATTACATACTTGCAAGTGACCATTCTTCTTCCCTGGCTCCTGCCATATAACACTGTCTTCGAACATATGTCACCAACAAAAAGCTCCTGTTTATGATAACATTTCTTAATACATTAATTTTTGCTGGTGATCTGTATCTTCTTTAAGAGTAGTGAATTTTAGAAAATTCATAGTGTACTCTATGCATGTATGTATGTATGTATGTATGTATGTATGTATGTATGTATGTATGTATGTATGTGTGTATGTATGTATGTGTGCATGTATTTACTGTATGCATGTATGTACGCATGTATGTAGGCATGTACGCATGTGTGTATGTACGCAGTATGTATGTGTGTATATATGTATTTATGCATGTGTCTATATATCTACGTATATATCTATGTATGCGTTTATGTATGTGCATGTATGTATATGTATGTACATATGTATATATATATACATATATATATATATATATATATATGTGTATAATTATATGTATGTATGTATGTATGTATATATATATGTATGTATATACAGTATGTATGATTGTAGGTAGGATTGTATGTGTGCATATATGTATGTATGGCTGTATATATGTACAGAATGTATCCATCTTCTGGATTGTATGTGTGCATATATGTATGTATGGCTGTATATATGTACAGAATGTATCCATCTTCTTTACACTATGTACTATAAGTGCGGACATGCAATAAACATGTATGTATGGTAGATGCTTATATACTCTTCATGAACAAGCATATAGGTACGAGTATCCGGTATACTTGAGCTTATGCCTATTAATTAGTGCGCACTGAAGGGGTTACTTGGCAACTGTATGCCTCGTTACAGAATAGTTACAGGGTAGTCAAGAGGTCCTTGCAAGGCGTGAGAACGACGGGCGGCGTGTCTAACGACCAATTCAAGGGCGTCCAACAACAACCCTGTCCAATTCATCGAGTACCGTCTTCTTGTCGGTGCCTTTGATGTCCTCCTCAAGGGTGACGGGGAATCAGAGGGCGAGCTTCGGTTGCGGTAAGGAGGGACGCGCGGTGAGGGAGAGGACGAGGGAGCGGAAGAGGGGCAAGTACTAGGGTGGGCGGAGAAGGTGGAGTCAAGTCTTCTTTGGTGGTGGCGGTGAGAGTACTGATGGAAGTATGTACATGTGGAGGCGGATCTGGTGTTGGTTATAATATTGGGAAGGACAAAGGAATCCAAAACAGCTATTACTACAACTACAAAAACTACTACTATTTTTTTATAATCATATAATCAAAAGTGACCTCCATCCTTGTGGAATTATGAAATAAAAGCAGTGAAGATCTGTCTTCCACAGACACATTTCATTGGCCCCGCTCTCGTTAATGACTGTGGTCGGCTTCGACGAAGACGACAACTTCTACCACCACTACTAATACATCTACTACTAAAACTTTTACTACTAAGATACTGAGAAACACATGGAAAATTAATTATTTCACCAAATAAATTAGTATATAGTTCTCTGGTGGCAACAAAGATGAAATACCATAATCGTAAAACACAACGAAAAGATTAAAATGGGGTACAAATATGATACAGAAAAGGTGGAATATGAGGCCTTGGAGGAAGTGAAGGTGGAAAGAGGGAAGAGGGAAATGTGAAGTACGAGAACATTAGAAAAGGAGTAGAGATTGAACGAAAAATGTAAATGATAAAAAATACGGGGATATTAAAAGGAATCAAATACAAGAACAGACGATGAAAATGTCTGACTACGAAGTACAGTTATGAACAAAAGTTTAAATCCATATTTTTTCCACGACATAAAATTCAAAATCTTTGTCATTTTTTTGTCTGTTTAAGACAGGTACCTAACTACTAGGTAAATAATACGTAGGAAAATATAATACATACTTGGAAAAAAAATTATATTGACGTTATGAGAATTGAAGCGTGGATGAAAAATTTGTGCTCGTGACTGTTTAACTCAGGATGGAAATACACAAGAAAACAGGTGGAAATATATATATATATATATATATATATATATATATATATATATATATATATATATATACATATATATTAAAGAGACATAAAAAAACTCGAGAACCTATTCTATGGTTGCAGATAACGAGGAAGCTAAATTAGGACTCAGATAATATTATCAAGATAAAAAGAGCTACTTACACGGTCCCTACACAATCATTGCGATTGTTGCGCAATATTCAATATTGTACAATATCATCGACGGTGTAGGGATGGTACTGAAGAATAACACAAAGACATAAAATATACAGGCTAAACACGTACCTCTTCAATACAATCCCTAGACCCTAAAAATAATGTGCAATACGGAATATTGTGCAATAATATTGATTGAGTAATTGAGTATGGCCCGCTTTAGATAAAAGACAATATTTATATATACAGGAGGCGCAATGTCCCCTAGGCCGTTAGGACATTAGAACAGATAAGAGAGAAAAGGAGAATGACAAGTTGGGTAGACGAGAAGACATGACAAATGTATAAAGTTGTACAGAAATAGCTGGTACATCTGTGGCAGATGATTTTTTTCTACAATTAAATCTACAATAAAGAGAAGAAATATATTTCAATAAAATAAGGAGTCGCTTAGCAATCAGGTCTACTACCAACTCAATACAATTATTGTATATCCATTTGGAGAAGAAAAAATATATATACCATGTAAATGTACCAAGAATTTCTGTGGCCTTGGCAAAGGAAATGAACGATGGTCTAGTCCAGTCGACCTCTTTCTTTCAGCGCAAGACTGACGAGGTAAACTATTATACTCAATTGGTGGAAACCCAGTCAATAACGCGTGGTCATTCAAGCATTGTTATATCGCATCAAATCAAGTAACAACAGAAGAAGAATTGATCCCAATCAGGTTAGAAGCTATTAACGATTTGTAAACACTGGTTAGTTGGACGTAGTGTTTTCACATGTCAATTGTTTATCGTTGTATATTTTCAAATGTTTTGTTTATTATCGTATATATGCTGAGAAATTCTTTGTTTATCAAGGCTTTTTTGGTTTCACACTTGTTTACTGCTCCATGTTTACATCACAGATCTTTACTGCCTCGTATTTTCGTTTGTTGAATATTTATTAGTGAAAAAAATCGTGTCAACTGTGTATTGTTGTGCATCTTTTAGCACAACATGCTACCAATAACATTTCTTACATCTGGGTATTCGTTGTGGGTCTTGCATTATAACCTATATTATTTATTTATTTATTTTGTATTCTATGATATTCACACATTTTTCCTGGTGTTCTTTGAACATATTAACAACTTTGCATACTGTAGAACATACGCTTGATTAACTTTACCAATGACACAAAAAGGTGATATTAGCGATGTCCGAGACTGACCTTATCAAAACAGGTGGGGTGGTGCGTGATGACGTCTGTACACACCCTTAGATAAGTAGCGTCGGCAGACACGTTCTCTTTTGGATGTTTTACCTCGACTGAATAAAACAGCCTGGTAGCAACGATAAAGATATATACACAACAAGCCCTCCCGTATCCGAACACCATTCATACGAACCATCAAAATCCGAAGATGATTTATGTGTATTGATATCCAAGGGATCCATTTGTGGTAACTGTTCTTTCTGTTCCTTTATGATAATTTCTATTCTGACCTTTATTTACCTGCTGTTGTAGACGGCCACCTGTCTTTTCTTGTGTGTGTGTGTGTGTGTGTGTGTGTGTGTGTGTGTGTGTGTGTGTGTGTGTGTGTGTGTGTGTGTGTGTGTGTGTGTGTGTGTGTGTGTGTGTGTGTGTGTGTGTGTGTGTGTGTGTGTGTGTGTGTGTGTGTGTGTGTGTGTGTGTGTGTGTGTGTGCGTGTGTGTGTGTGTGTGTGTGTGTGTGTGTGTGTGTGTGTGTGTGTGTGTGTGTGTGTGTGTGTGTGTGTGTGTGTGTGTGTGTGTGTGTGTGTGTGTGTGTGTGTGTGTGTGTGTGTGTGTGTGTGTGTGTGTGTGTGTGTGTGTGTGTGTGTGTGTGTGTGTGTGTGTGTGTGTGTGTGTGTGTGTGTGTGTGTGTGTGTGTGTGTGCGCGTGCTTGTTTGTGTGTATATGCTTGTGTGTGTGTATGCTTGTGTATGTATGTGCTTGTGTTTGTGTGTGTGCTTGTGTATGTATGTATGTATATATGTATGTATGTGTATGTGTATGTATGTGTGTATGTATGTGTGTATGTATGTACCTATGTATGTATGTGCGTATGTATGTCTGTATTCATGTATGTATGTATATACATGTATATATTAATTTATGAATGTATGTTCGTATGTATATATGTATGTATGTATGTTTGTATGTATATATGTACGTATGTATGTTCGTATATATGTTTGCATGTACGGGTATGCATGATTTGTATTTGTGTGTATATGTATATATGTATGTACTATGATATCCATGTATTCAAACGAGTATTTCTGGATGTCTACATGTGTATATATGTTAAAAACTCCATGTTTTTGAATGAATGTATGTGTAAAGACAATTACCAATCTATGTCTGCGTTTACTTACTGATCGCTTTGGAACGCATTCAGAAATCGTACCCTGTTTTACTCTATAATTCCTGCATTCCACATTCCCTCCACTAAATCTCCACCCTTGTTTAGATCAAGGTGACAATTGGTGTCATCAATGGTAGTTATTAATTACTTGTTACAATAATTATATTGATTTCCATACGGGAATGGCTTGAACTGGTTTTTGATTATGCTATTTCAATTAATATTTGTACAACATAATGCAAAATTATTTGTCAATGGAGACCTTTGTATTGAGAGAAACTGTTTTGAAATGAAAGGGAATACATAGGTAATTCATTCCTTAGGTAATAATTTTCTTCGCTCACCTTTAAGTCAAAGACTTGGCTATGTGTGTAGTATGGTTTCGACACCCAAGTATTTTGGTCTGAGAGGATACGTTATCATAGGACATACTGTATCCATCAACCAAAGACGTGAAGACGGGAGGAAAACACGTATGCATAATTAGGCCTTTTTCTACACTTACACCAACACCCAAACACACAAATTAACAATTAAACAGACAACCATTCACACATACTCATTAACACACAACCGTTCACACACACACTAATACTTACGCAACCATTCACAGACACACATTAACACATTAACACACACACACACACACACACACACACACACACACACACACACACACACACACACACACACACACACACACACACACACACACACACACACACACACACACACACACACACACACGCGCGCGCGCACTCTTACACATACGCACTCTCTCACACACGCACGCACTCTCACACGTGCACACTCGCACATGCACTCTCACATACGTACCATCACACTTTTACACAGACACACAGACACACAGACAGACAGCCAGACAGACAGACAGACAGACAGACAGACAGACAGAGAGACAGGCACACACACACACACACACACACACACACACACACACACACACACACACACACACACACACACAGGGGAGGGGAGGGGGAGAGGGAGAGAGAAGGAGAGAGGGAGGGATAGAGAGGGAGAGGGAGGGGGTGAGAAGAAGGGAGAGGAAAGAAGAGGGAGAGGGAGGAATAGGGAGAGGGAGAGAGGGAGAGAGGGAGAGGGGGAGAGGTGGAGGAAGAGGGGGTAGAGGGAAGGGAGGGAGAGAGAGAGAGTGGGTGGAGAGAGAGTGGGTGGAGAGAGAGTGGGTGGAGAGAGAGTGGGTGGAGGGAGAGAAAGAGAGAGAGAGAGAGAGAGAGAGAGAGAGAGAGAGAGAGAGAGATAGAGAGAGAGAGAGAGATAGAGAGAGAGAGAGAGAGAGAGAGACAAACAGACAGACAGACAGAGACACACACAGACAGACACACAAACAGGTGTGTATATATATATATTTATATATATATATATATATATATATATATATATATATATATATATATATATATATAGAGAGAGAGAGAGAGAGAGAGAGAGAGAGAGAGAGAGAGAGAGAGAGAGAGAGAGAGAGAGAGAGAGAGAGAGAGAGAGACAAGAAGAGAGAGAGACGGGGAGAGAGGGAGAAGGAGAGGGAGAAGAAGAGGGACAGCACAGTGGGAGAAGAAGAGGGAAAGCACAGAGGGAGAAGAAGAGGGAGAGCGCAGAGGGAGAAGAAGAGGGAAAGCACAAAGGGAGAAGAGAGCACAGAGGGAGAAGAAGAGAGCAGAGAGGGAGAAGAAGAGGGAAAGCAAAGAGGGAGAAGAGGGAGAGCAAAGAGGGAGACGAAGAGGGAGAGCAAAGAGGGAGAAGAAGAGGGAGAACAAAGAGAGAGAAGAAGAGAGAGAGCAAAGAGGGAGAAGAAGAGGGAGAGCACAGAGGGAGAAGTAGAGGGAGAGCATAGACGGAGAAGAAGAGGGAGAGCACAGAGGGAGAAGAAGAGGGAGAGCATAGACGGAGAAGAAGAGGGAGAAGAAGAGGGAGAGCACAGAGGGAGAGTAAAGAGGGCGAAGAAGAGAGAAGGAACAGGAGGGAGCGGGAGTGAACGAGAAACAAAGACAGAGCGAGAGTGAGAGTGAGCGTGAGTGTGTGGGAGGAGAGGGAGAGGGACAAGTTGATGGAGATGAAAGAGAGAGAAGAAAAGTGAGAGCAAAGAGGGAGAGAGAAGGAACGGGGGAAGCGGGAGTGAACGAAAAACAGCGACAGAGTGAGAGAGAGAGAGAGTGCGTGTGTGTGTGTGTGTGTGTGTGTGTGTGTGTGTGTGTGTGTGTGTGTGTGTGTGTGTGTGTGTGTGTGTGTGTGTGTGTGTGTGTGTGTGTGTGTGTGTGTGTGTGTGTGTGTGTGTGTGTGTGTGTGTGTGTGTGTGTGTGTGTGTGTGTGTGTGTGTGTGTGTGTGTGTGTGTGTGTGTGTGTGTGAGAGAGAGAGATAGAGAGATAGAGAGAGATAGAGAGAGAGAGAGAGAGAGAGAGAGAGAGAGAGAGAGAGAGAGAGAGAGAGAGAGAGAGAGAGAGAGAGAGAGAGAGAGAGAGAGAGAGAGAGAGAGAGAGAGAGAGAGAGAGAGAGAGAGAGAGAGAGAGAGAGAGAGAGAGAGAGAGAGAGAGAGAGAGAGAGAGAGAGAGAGAGAGAGAGAGAGAGAGAGAGAGAGAGAGAGAGAGTGAGAGTGGGAGTAGAGCGGGTGGGTGGGAATAAAGAAGGCACCAGATTACGGAAGGTTTCCGCATCTGAAAGGTTTACCCATAAGACCGACAAAAGACTTTTGGGGGAGGCGGGGTGGGGCAAAGAGCGACAAGGAAACAGTTGGTGGGATCAATAGCCAACAAAAGGAGGGAACACGCATAGCCCCTGCAGATTCTCTGCGCACATTCACTGCGCCACACTTTTTGCCCGGGCGTCTTCCACCCTTCATATTCTCGCGGAACATCTGTACAAGTGATGGGTGCGATCGTGAGGAACAGTGTTGGGAAAAGGGCTCTTTGAGGACAGATGCCCGTATACATATGATACACATTACTGCATCCCTTCTTACCTCATAGTTTCTTATATATCTAATGCTTATGATGAGGATATAGGCAGTGTTGGGGAAAGGGCTCTTTGAGGACAGATGCCCGTATACATATGATACACATTACTGCATCCCTTCTTACCTCATAGTTTCTTATCTAATGCTTATGATGAGGATATAAGCAGTGTTGGAGAAAGGGCTCTTTGAGGACAGATGCCCGTATACATATGATACACATTACTGGATCCCTTCTTGATTCATAGTTTCTTATATATCTAATGCTTATGATGAGGATATAGCTATCACAGGCATTAGCAGTATGCATGAATGATGACCTGAATAATGCGTGAAGAATTTTCTTATCTACGGTATTCTGTACACGGTGTCACACGATGCGTATGTTTTACAATACGCCTCAAGCACGTTTGAATAATATATGTCTACCAAAATGTGTTCGAGGCGATTTGCATCTGAAAAATAGCTTTTCTATCATTTTTTTAAATAGAATATGTCACTAAACACACTCACCATTGACTTAACAACGACAACTAATCTCGATGATCTAGGGACACATGTGAACAAATACTTCGAAATCATCATTTCCACAGCTGCGAATCAGTAGGTCACGAATAAAGTAATCTGATATGATTTCCTGTTTTAGTATCGAGTTTCTCATGAAAAAGTCATATGTGCGAGGCATATAAATGTATCTTCTATAACATATATCGATTTACAACGCATATTTACATACACACACACACAGGTGTATATATTTATGTATGCGTATTATATATATATATATATAAATTATGCATATAAGTATACTGTATGTGTATGTATATTGTATGTATGTATGTACCTTGTGCGCGCGCACGTATGTAAAGCAAAATATCGTTTAAATGTAATTTACATTCATAAATTTATTTCATTTTTATCCTTGCAATGAGCCAGACATTCTAGTAGCCATTAACTAAGATACTTCAGATTTTGATTTTTTTACATTAAGTCCGTCCGTCACTCAGTCTTGTCCACAAAATGAACAGACGACCTGTTCAGCATTCATGTTCACTTGTTCGGTGTAAAATTGTTTTATGAAAATTTCCTCTAACTTAGATTTCTACTTTGTTCTTTGGAGCCTCAACACAATACAAGAATGACCGGGTAATGTTAGAGCGTCTAAACGACTATAACAAGGTAAGGATCTTTTCAAAGGCACCAAGATGAGTCATAAGGCGCCATCCTTTCCCTGTGTACTCTGATGTCAAAGTAAACTCCCAGGCACCAGTTTGAGGATCAAGTTAGAACGCATGTGACCACGAAATGAAATCGATGCTGGGTGTGGTAAACTGAAATATACTCAACAACCTCCATGGCTTGGGTCTGACCCCCCTTGCCTCGATGACGTAAATCCGAAAGCCTCCCATGATTGATTAAGTCTTGTGCTTTTCGTCGCCAGTCACGGCAGCTTTTGAGTCTACGTCATCGGGTCGACTAGAGTCATTTGATTCGAGTTTGTAGTAGCAGTCACCAAATAACCCCCAGCACATATCCATCTCCTAACACGAGCCTATTAAGCTCACTCGACACTGTAATTTGCAATATGTGTGTACTTATTCAGTTTGATAAAAATATGAACAAAATAAATAAGAAATGTCTCACTGTTCATCTTTCATTGGCAAGTTGCTCATTTGCGTATTAAAATGGATTGTATTTTCTTGAAATCTTTTGACCCGTGACATTCAGGTCTCTAATCTGACGGAAAACCACCTGACCACCTGAAACTTGATACCGCCACTGAAGTATTCACAAAACCTCTGTGTGTGTGTGTGTTTCACCATGGTCTTGGATCACGTGTTGGGCTCGTGATCAACAGCTATTTCCCTCCCGGAAGAGAGCTCAGAGCTCATATATGACCGATCTATGGGTAATGCTGTGACCTTACACGCACACACACACCCAACTCCCCGCCCACGAGAGTTGGAGTAACGACTCGCAACGCAGCGATACTGTGTGTGTGTGTGTGCACGCAATTCATGGAGAAATTAAATCAACTGACGACATATGGGTAAATAGAAAACTACAACCAGATACCGAAGGAGTTTAACGAGGTAGTCGACACAGCACAGAGCAAAGGCAGACTTTTTGTTGCCGAATTGAGGTACAGTCTGAACATCACTCTCACCTGAAATTCTGCTAGATGTACTACCTCAGAGGAGTTCAAGATTGTACTTCAGCTCAGTAACAGGAGTCCTGCCTTTGCTCTGTGCTGCGTCGCCTGTGTCACCTGCGTCTCAGTTTGCGCTTAGGGGGGGGGGGAGGTTGGTATGAATTCGCCCGACGGCAGTTATAACAAGTTACCTACCACCCGTGAAGCAGAGGTTTTGTCATCAACCTGTCAAGGAGTATTTTCGCACTTTGTTGATATCATTCTGGTTAGTATTCTATTCACTTAAACTATGGGAAATTCTCCATTCCTCAAAAGGCATTCTACAGATTAGCTTCTGAGGTGTGACCTCACACAGGGGGAGAGGCTATAAGGTTTATATATGAATATTATAGGAGTTCAAGTAGTATATCCTTACGGACCAGAGTCACGTACCATTATCTTACGACTGGAGACTTCACTTAAGGAATGTTGATCAATTCTAACTTCTGCAAATCTCCGTTCTCCTATTTTTTTTTAAATTTCTCTTTCACCAACTTTATGACTGAGAGGAGTATTATCCCTAGGGAGATAAACGGTATCATTGACAACGAAATGAGATGTGCCGCTACATTTAAAGATTTTATTCTGGCTACTGCCAGACCATTTTATTCAGTTGGGAGGAAACTCATGCCCCAAACCAACCCTTTCAGAATCGGGTCTCACTCAAACCTGAATAAGAGTCTCTGGTTTTACAAAAAAAAAATAAATAAATAAATAAATAAATAAATAAATAAACAAAATAAAATAAAAATGAATAAATAAATAAATAAATGAATGAATAAATAGATAGATAAAAAAAAACACGAAAGGATTTAGTAGTTGCCTTTAGTGGCCCTTGAATATGAATAGGCCCCCCACAGCCCCCTTAAGAAGAATTTTAGGGTTTCATCGTGGTGGTTCTGGGGATGGGGGATAGGACTACAGAGAGATGGACGAGATTGTTCCTGTAACATGAGACTTTATGAACCAATCAGCTACTTAGGGAAAAGGAAAAGGGGCGTGGTTTCTGTACCGGATTAGAGTAAAGAGAATATTGACTCGAATGCTGTCGATAATACAAACGTTATTAAAAAAAAAAAAAAATCTGAAGCTGTTAATGTAACTCCACAACCATTGGTGTACATACAGAATTTCCATCATATCCCTGTATATATAATATTATTATAAATGCTAATATTATGATAACTACTACTGTCATATACGAGTACTTATTCCTATCATTACTATAACTTGATATATTTATCACCTCTCAACCATAGCTAATGACATTTCAGCTACCAAAACGTGACACCTGCCAACTCTATAAGTTTATTGTCATTCTAAGCTAGAATTTCTTCTGACCATCAATTATAATTCATTAAGCATTTATTACCTTTGCGCAATAAAGAGGTAAAAACGTTCATTAATTAAAGTTATTACCATTGATAAATTCTATATTTGTTATAGCTGACTTTGGGCAATTTTAGTCATCTGGTACAGCAAAAAGGTTAATGAAAATCAATGTCTGACTCTTTGAGTTATCGTTATTCAGATCATTTGATAAATAAACACTAGAAAGGGAACTTAAGAATATGTAGATTGTAACAAAATCGAAATCAAAGCGCATGGCTTCTGTTTGGGATTGTTGCAATTTCATGATCTCTGTGCTCAAATCTTCCGCCATCACACATCAGAGATGTAGTTCCTGGAGGTACGGTAAAACAAAATTTCCAGAAACCCTCGTGGTATCAGGACAGTGATACAAATACACTCAATACCGGACAGGACAAGCGTAGCCTTTATATTATTAACACAAAGCCAAGTATCTTGTCGCAAGAAACACGTTCATCGATCGACATCGAATGGAGTTTTGTAAACTACATATTCTTTAAAATGTTCTGGTACACGTGAACGCTTAGTTTGCGTGCATATTTACCTTGTTGTATTTACCTACTCGAGTTCTACACGACTGAGTATATGTTCTAACACCCCAACTCCTTTTCGCTCGGTTCAGATCAAATACCATTTAGTTTGGCTTGAAACTTTTGGATGCTCGAGATGAATTTCACCTCCTTTGCATTTATATCTGGTCGATTAGGAGA
>NC_134808.1:21842785-21857785 GCF_046742065.1 Oratosquilla oratoria | reverse complement strand
AGAAACAGAGAGAGAAAAGGAAAGGGAGAGAGCGAGAGAGAGAAAAAAAGAGAGCGAGAGAGATAGGGAGGGAGAGAGAGGGAGAAAGGGAGGGAGAGGGAGGGAGAGGGAGGGAGGGAGAGAGAGGGAGAAAGACACAGACAGACAGAAAAAGAGAGGTGAGTTTCCTGGGAAACGAGAGAGTATTCATGTGAAGTTCATGGAAAAGGATACTCGACAAGTATTGGGGAATAGTTGTAATAGGCACAAGTTTTTAATTATATAACCCTTATGATAACGGAGGTGTGTGTTCTAACAGCAACAGAATTGGCACTGGGAAAGGTCCGTGTGAGCATAAGATAATACGAGAAATTGCTCCAATGTTCTTCTTACAATGAACTGGCGAGTTCATCAAAGTTCCAAAACAGATGGTGGGAAGAAACGTTTACAGCGGAACGTAGGTCCAGGAGAATATCATTCTAGATATTGTATAACGTTAGAAGTCTTTGTCTTTATATTAGTTTTCCTTTGCCACAATCACCACCAAATATCAAGGTACACTACTAAAGGGGTTTCTTGGTTAGAGGAGTATTGTGTACTGTCAATATCTTTGACTTCATTGCTGCAGTGCTCTGGACCCAAGCAGTGAGCAAGGGGTGGCCCTATATATATATATATATATATATATATATATATATATATATAATATATATATATATATATATATATATGTATATATGTATATGTATATATATATATATATATATATATATATATATATATATATATATAGAGAGAGAGAGAGAGAGAGAGAGAGAGAGAGAGAGAGAGAGAGAGAAAGACAGAGAGAGAGATTTATAGATAGATGGGTAGATAGATTGCGCCATTTTACCGGAAGCAATTCAGGCTGCTTTTGGAAAGTTTATTTGGAGTTATCCTGTACAGTATGATATGAAGCCCACAATCCTCCCACATGATTACGCTGGAGAGGACAATTACAATTTTGCTTAGTTTTTCTCAACCTGACGGATTTATTCACCTGTGGAAGTGCTAACAAAGAAATGGAAAGGATATTAAGAATGATGCCAACGGACACAGTGAAGACGACATGCAGGGAGGATAATGCAGGGGAGGAAGAAGAGGGGAGGGGGAGAGGGAGGAGGAGGAGGAGGAGGAGGAGGAGGGGAGGGGGAGAGGGAGGAGGAGGAGGAGGAGGAGGAGGAGGAGGAGGAGGAGGAGGAGGGAAAGAGGAGGAGGCGTAATTTCGCCCTCGAGGTCGAATTTCAGCGAAATTTTCTTCGACCATTGGGGATGAAGGGAAGGGTAGAAGGGGGTGGGAGTGGAAGGAAGAGGCGGGTGGGGGGCAGTTGAGAAAACAAAACAAGAGAAAAGAAAATATTTAAAGACGAGAAAAGAAAGGAGGACGGGGAAAGAACGACAAGGGAGGAGAGATTTGAATAGGGTGGTAAGAAGAGTTGAGATGAAGAGTTAGGAAATGTAGAAAAAGGAAATGAGAGGTGGGAAAGGGAGGAGTGATGAGGGGAGGGAAGAAGATTGTAGAAGGGATATCGAGAAACTGATCCAAGGGTGGGGGAGGGGGGGGAGGGAATCTAGGGTGTGCGAATGGTTGTGGAAAGGGGGAAAGGGTGAGCCAATGAGGGGAAGAAAGAAGGAGGAAGGAGGGAGGAGGGGAGGAAGAGAGGGAGATGGGGTGGGGGGATAAAGCATGATGAGGTTGACGGGTTACCAAACCAAAAGAGGGGAAACACACGAGGGGGAAGATGGACGCAAGGGGGCAGCAAAGAGGGGAGCAGAGAGGGACAAGAAATCCATGAACCCTTTTTTTTTCATTATTCACCCCCTTCTCCTTCAGTAGCAGCTTGTGTCCAGCTGCTTCTTGTACTGCCCACCGCCCTGCCTCGGTCCTCGTAAGCGCGACACTTGAGTAAGGACGAGCGACGCTGCTCGCCTTGCGGTACCCCGGCCACAGCCTGTCCACTCTCCATTGTCAGCCGCCCAAACCCAATGCAGCAGACTTCTGCACCGGGGAGCCCATCTGACCAGATGCTTGATTTGATGGCTGATATACGTGGTTTACGATGAAAAACGCTGTTCTTTGGGTTTGGTTATGGATTTAGACTAATTGTGTGTGTGTGTGTGTGTGTGTGTGTGTGTGTGTGTGTGTGTGTGTGTGTGTGTGTGTGTGTGTGTGTGTGTGTGTGTGTGTGTGTGTGTGTGTGTGTGAGTGTGTGTGTGTGTGTGTGTGTGTGTGTGTGTGTGTGTGTGTGTGTGTGTGTGTGTGTATGTGTGTGTGTGTGTGTGTGTGTGTGTGTGTGTGTGTAAGTAGTGTATGTGTATATATGTATGTAGTGTGTGTGTGTGGTGTGTGTATGTAAAGTATGTGTAGTGTGTGTATATGTAGTGTTTGTGCATGTATGTATGTAGTGTGTGTGTGTGTGTGTGTGTGTGTGTGTGTGTGTGCGTGTGTGTGTGTGTGTGTGTGTGTGTGTGTGTGTGTGTGTGTGTGTGTGTGTGTGTGTGTGTGTGTGTGTGTGTGTGTGTGTGTGTGTGTGTGTGTGTGTGTGTGTGTGTGTGTGTGTGTGTGTGTGTGTGTGTGTGTGTGTGTGTGTGTATGTAGCATGTATGTATGTAGTGCGTG
Organism: Oratosquilla oratoria; assembly: GCF_046742065.1. Lineage (NCBI taxonomy): Eukaryota > Metazoa > Arthropoda > Malacostraca > Stomatopoda > Squillidae > Oratosquilla > Oratosquilla oratoria. Next base: position 21,855,147 of record NC_134808.1, on the reverse strand, counting down.
TGTGTATGTATTGTGTATATTGTTTGTGTCTGTTTACGTAGTGTGTGTGCATGTAGTGCGTGTGCATGTAGTGTCTGTGCATGTGTGTGTGCATGTGTGTGTGCATGTGTGTGTGCATGTGTGTGCATGTAGTGTGTGTACATGTAGTGTGTGTGCATGTAGTGTGTGTGCATGTAGTGTGTGTGCATGTAGTGTGTGTACATGTAGTGTGTGTACATGTAATGTTTGTGTATGTAGTGTGCATGTAATGGGTGTGTAATAGGTGCGTATGTAATGTCTGTGTATGTAGTATATATGTGCTTGTAGTGTGTGTGAATGTAGTATGTGTGTGTGTGTGTGTGAGTGTTTAACGTGCGTGTGAAGCGTGTGTGTACCGTGTGCGTAATCTATGTGTGTAGTATGTGTCTATAGTTTGTGTGTGTAGCGTGTTTGTGTATGACATGTGTGTGGCATGTATATAGTATACAAGTGGCATATGTGGGGCATGTATATGGTATACAAGTGGCATGTGTGGGGCATGTATATGGTATACAAGGGGCATGTGTGGGGCATGTATATGGTATACGAGTGGGATGTGTGGGGTATGAGTATGTAGTACAGTGTGGTGTGTGTGCAATGTGTGTGTGGTATGCGTGTAGTGTGTGTGTGGTGTGTGTGCGATGTGTGGTATGTGTGTGGTGTGTGTGCGATGTGTGGTATGTGTGTGGTATGTGTGTAGTATTGTGTGGTGTGTGTGCGCTCTGTGTGTGGTATGTGTGCGATGAGGTGTGTGGTAGATGTGTAGTACGTGTGTAGTATGTGTGTGTTGTGTGTGTTGTGTGTGTAGTATGTGTGTAGTATGTGTGTGTTGTGTGTGTAGTATATATGTAGTATGTAGTATGAGTGTGGGGTGTGTGCGATATGTGTGTGGTATGTGTAGTATGTGTGTAGTATGAGTGTAGTATGAGTGTCGTATGTGTGTAGTATGTGTGTCGTATGTGTGTAGTATGTGTGTAGTATGGTGTAGTATGTGTGTAGTTCGTGTGTAATATGCGTGTAGTATGGTGTATTATGTGTGTGGTATGTGTGTAGTATGGTGTAGTATGTGTTTGGTATGTGTGTAATATGCGTGTAGTATGGTGTATTATGTGTGTGGTATGTGTGTATTATGTGTGTAGTATGTGTGGTATGTGTGTAGTATGTGTGCAGTATTGTGGTGTGTGTACTATGTGTGCGATATGTGTGTGCAGTATGTGTGCGAATGTGTGTGTAGTATGTGTGGTATGTGTGGGGTATGTGTGTAGTATGTGTGTGGTGTGTGGGGTATGCGTGTAGTATGTGTGTAGTATGGTATGTGTAGTATAGTGTATATGTGTAGTATGTGTAGTATGTGTGTAGTATGATGTAGTATGTGTGTAGTGTGTGTGTAGTATGTGTATAGTATCATAGTATGTAGTATGTGTGTAGCACGTGTGTAGTATGTAGTACGTTTGTAGTATATGTGTAGTATGGTGGTGTGTGTGTGTAGTATGTTGTATTACGTGTGTAGTATTTGTGTAGTATGATGTAGTATGTATTCAGTGTGTGGTATGTGTGTAGTATGTGTGTGGTATGTGTGTAGTATGTATGTAGTATGCATGTGTGGTATGTGTGTGCGTGTGCGAGCGTACATGCGATATATTCGTAATATTGCAATGCATCGGGTACCACCATGATAACTAAATGGAACCACCAATAGTTTTACCTTATTTCCTTGAAGTAGAAAAGTACTGCTTTCTCGATGGCTTCATATATCACTATTCACTAAAACAAAATCTCACTAAACTTAAAAAAAAAAAAAAAAAAATCCACGCAAGAATTCACACGTACACTTCATAGATCAACTCCGCAGGTAATGGCGTAAGACGACTGTTCAACGGTCATCACTCATGAGCATTAATTCTCAAAAAACACTGAAATAACTAAATAACTGTGTAATTAAACATCATAATTTCTTATTTATTCATTTACATGTGCATATGCATTGTTGTCCCGTATCAATGAATCTAAGACGAAATTAGACAATTTGAATCGACAATTAAATGACCCAGGGCCCACGTAAAGGACTATTTACAAAAAGTAGTGCCAAGATAAATAAGAAATCTAATATCTATAACGAATGCGAAATATATTGAATAAGATTTGTAATGAATTCAGATTTTGTTTTTGTACTTCTACCAAACTACCGAACAATTGATAACGAGAAAAATAATTTGTATGAAATCTGTGTTATTATGGAAAGAAATGATTTTGACTAAATCTCCAAAACTTCGAGTTATGACTGGGAGGTAAATACGTGCAAGTAGTTTCACTTCTAAGTAACAAATCTACGAGCGTCCAATAACTTCGCTACAACATCTAAGATTACTTTGATAAAGTGCAACAATGATTAAGAATCACGGAAACGCATATTTCCAGTAAACTGTGAGCAAAGCTACGCGGGCAAATAATGAAGACGACAATGACGTCACAGCACTAGGTCACGTGACTGACTGTCGTCCATAAGCAAGACACTATCGCCACTAATGTTCCTCTTGCACTGAAAAGAGGCTGGTCTAAACGAGATGATTAACGCTCCTGGTGGTTGGACTTGCTACTGAGGTCATTCATTTGTGATAGAGAATTACAATCCAACTTGTTCACTGTCTGAAGACGCACATTACGATTAGATACCCATACAGTTACTATAATGTAAAGTTAAGCTGTATTGTTACATGTATAATACATTAATGCATCCAATTGAACAATTAAACAATTAAACAGATAACTTATATATCTGTAAGTAACTATGGGTGCTATCACCTCATTTCTGAAAATTAACTTCGCTAAACAACGTCTACAAAACCCACGTTGCTCTTCGGCGGGCATAAGTATGGATGACGTTTGAGGAATTGTTGTCTATTAGTTTTATCATTCTGACGTGGAAGCTCGCTGGCTGAGCGGGCTAGGTTGTCATTACTTGTGGCGAAGGTCAAGGGGATGGCGGTTCGAATCCTGCCACCGGCGAAGCTGAACCAAGGGAATGGTTAATTAAAATTCCACGCTACAAAGGTCTCTGAAAGGGGTACCGTATTAGCCTTCCGATGGGAGGAGTTTGTAACGTTAAACCATATCATCTCAGTTTTGACGTTTGGTAGCTCATTTGGCACTTGTTGAAATAATACTTAAAATATATATCCACACACACGCAGTAAATGAATGAGAAAGTGGGAGATAGGGGGAAGAAAGAAAGAGAGAACGAGAGATGGTGGGAGAGACAGAGGGGGAGAGAGAGAAAGAGAGGGAGAGGAATAGAGAGAAGGAGAGATATGACAAGGGATGAGGAAAGAGAGAGGGAGATAAAGAAACGTAACGGGGGCAAGAGATGAAAATAAAAATATAGAACGATAGGGCGATATGATGAAAGTATATATATATATACATATATATATATATATATATATATATATATATACATATACATATTATATATATATATTATACATATATATATATATACATATATATATATATATATATATATATATATATATATGAAAGGGTGTGTGTGTGTGTGTGTGTGTGTGTGTGTGTGTGTGTGTGTGTGTGTGTGTGTGTGTGTGTGTGTGTGTGTGTGTGTGTGTGTGTGTGTGTGTGTGTGTGCATATATATTTATATATATATATATATATATATGTATGTATATATATTATATATATATATATATATATATTATATGCATATCATAGTGGAGCTGGGTTGAACGCAAACTTTCGTGTATGTGTATGAACTCGAGCATACAGATATATAAGAAAACTTGCGCTTAACTTATAGCTCTCTTGATGGTGTATTGGTTTAAGTCACTCGGCACTTGTAACGTTCTCGCCGCATGGGTTCGAGTCCTTGGGCGTCCCTCGTTACAATTTCTGCATGCGCCTATATGGCTTAGAATTAAAGTGCATTGTGGTTGATAAAATATATGTATGTATGTATGTATATATATATATATAATATATATATATATATGTATATATATTATATATGTGTGTGTGTATATATGTATATATATATATATATATATACATATATATATGTATATATATGTATATATAATATGTATATATATATATATACATATATATATATATATATATATATATATATATAAAACAGTTCAGCCTTGACACTAATGATTTGCCAAATATTATCATATGTATGATAACTTAATTTCTCCTCTGAATTGTGTTTTAAATAGTGCAGACTCATGTTCCTCTTCGTCTTTTATTGCTGTATTGGTAATATTTAGTTCACATCTCCTCACTGAGATGCTGGTTCGCTACAGCTCACAAAAGAACAATCGCGCAATATAAACGGTTGCCAATACCGACTATTTCATTTATCATTTACATTTTCCTTTCTCATACATCTTAATCACTACATAGCAATTTGTACTTGTTTCCCCCTGTGTATGTTGAATTCTTTAGTGTGAACACATAATTGGGAAAAGGTTTCGTCTAACGTCATGCTCTCGGTTATAGATTTGTGTGATGGTGGCGTAATCGTAAGCGTACTGGTTTCGAAATCGCTTAGCTGTGGGTTCGAATCCCGCACATCTCTCTGATTTTCAATGGTGAAGGCTTCGGCCGTAGCTACGCGCCTCCTAACATGGTCTCTTCACCTTCTATTGTTGCTTGTCTTTGCCAAAACGCCGAAGCAGTGTATATAAAAACAGGAATGGTGTGTGTGTTTGTGTATCTGATGTCTATTCTCCAATGAAACCTGCAGTATACCAGAAACTTCTGCAACATCAGAGAAAAGGTCGAATCCGTAGATTCCAAAATACCTTTTTCTATACAAGTACTAAGTGGAACTCATTTATTTGTTTACTTGTGAATTCTAAGCTAAATGGTTATCTCAAAGTTTATTTATTGAAATTCACTCTTTGAATGATTTAGTGAAAAAAGAAAATAACACGGCTTCATTGTTAAAATTTTTCTTATATTCTTGTGCACTGGTCTCGCATTTGCTTAGTTGTGGGTTCGAATCTCGCACTGCTCTCCTATTTCCAACAGTCCAAACACACAGAGCTACATATGGCATTAATATTCACCAGATTGAATTATACCCTACATTTGTTAGTCTACTGAATGTCGTTGACTATGTTAATAATTTCCCCATGTATATCGTTTGACGTGTATAATTAATCTATGTTTTTTCACTAAGGTATTTAAAACTTACAATCAATAATAAAGATATTTTCCATTCTATTTCAAACTATAAAGTTGTTACCCATGTTCTGTTCGTTCTATAACTGCTGAATGAGGATTACTTTAAAACTCTTGTTGATCAGGCCCTACAAGTTATATATTGTAGAGAATTACAACCATATACAGGACCATCAAAAATCCTCACATGGCGCAATCAGAGTCGTGTCTCCCAGCTTCCTAATCGCAGGTTCGAGTCCTGCACTTCTCTCCGATTCCCAACAGTGACTATTACCTAGCCTAATATCCCGCATAGAGTAAAGGTGACGTCTTCGGCCATAGTTATGCATCTTTTAGCGTAGGCTCCATACCCTCTACAACCGTGATAATGGAGACCTAACGATGAGTCACAGTAGCAACATTGAGCCAATGATAACTGTGACAGCGACCTCTACATGCTCGCTCATGGAAAGACGAGTGCGGGATGATGTAAGAGAAGTATTCAAATGGGTCAAGGGATTTAACAAGGGTGATGAAAGTAAGGTCATCATATTAAGACATCGGAACAAGACTCGTAGTAATGAATCTAAATTGGACAAATTCAGGTTTAAGAGGGAAATAGGGAAGAACTGTCTTACGTGTGTGCAAATATCACATACTTGAAGATAATCATACACTACTCACTAATTAAGTGCATTCCAGTTATAGCACCATATATCATGAAACATCTTATATGACTTGGATGAAAAGAAAGGTATTATGCGATGAGTAGATGAAAGTGGTAAAAAAGGACAAAGAAATGTAGCGAGAGGGATGGAGAGAGTGGCAATGAAAAGTGGAGAATCTGCTGCGTGCCTCCGACGAATAAGTTTTGAAATTTAACAGATTAACCCAGACACTTTAGCGAGGTTTCTGCAAAACTTGGGGGTCACTTTAGTTCTTAGAAACCAAAATCCTTTGCTCTTTTCTGCATTAAGTTTCCTCTCATCTGGATAGAATTGCCTAGTGTAAAAAAAAATCTTAGAAATGTGTTATCATAACGAAGCTAATAACAACTAAATAAATGCACAGAAAGCTATTGAGTATATTCATAGCTATATTAAATCAATGATACACACCTACACATTCATCGTACTGTTTGGTTAAAGTAACGTTAAACAGCAGATTCTTCTAAAAATTGAAAATAAATAAAAAAGATAAATGAAATAAAATAAAATGAAATAAAATAAAATAGAATAAATTAAAATAAAATAAAATAAAATAAAATAAAATGAAATGAAATAAAATAAGATAAAATACAAGTTGAATAAATATTTTCTCTTTTTATCAATCCTGCACAATATGGTAAAACTTGCATAACAAATAACGCTACATTTTCATTTAATGTTTCAGATTTATCATGCCTCCATGCGATTTACTGCCTCGTTTGTCGAAATTACATATTTTATATTACCTTCTTTTTCCCTACTATAGCACTCTTACCGTATATGGTTTGGAATCTACATGACCGAGCCTCCAATAATTTTTCATTAAACACTTCAACCTAAATGTACTATATTATAGCTTTGTTTTACATGATCATTGGAATTGGAAAATAACTCATAACGATCGAAATTTACGCAAAATGTTACAGTGCTTGCAAACTAAGTACTGGGTACAAATAACTATATTATAGCTTTGTGTTATACGATCATTGGAATTTAAAAATAACTCATAATAATCGACATTTACGCAAAATGTTTAGTACTTACAGTGCTTGCAAACTAATTACTGGGTACAAATACCTATCTTTATTATAGCTTTGTGTTATACGATCATTGGAATTGGGAAATAACTCATAATAATCGACATTTACGCAAAATGTTTATTACTTACACTGCTTGCAAACTAATTACTGGGTACAAATAACTTACCTACAACCAGGGTAACGTAAAAATGAAGAAGTACATGACTTACACACACGGTCATGTTGACACGTCACAGCCTGGCCTCAACAAACCTCTCCGTAACTTGACCCCGATTGTCTTGTGACGTCACGCTGCAAGGGCCAATCAGCGATTGCTCCAACACACGCAGATGTTCCTCTAGGGGGTGTTACATGCATGTTGCTCCACTATCTCTCAATACACCTTTTCGTTTTGAGGTCAGAGGGAGATATTCCTATGCGTTCCCATTTAAGTGCAATGACATACGCAAATGCAAAGGAATGGGAGACATAAGATAATATTTCGTTGTGGGTGAACATATATCTAGAGTCAATTTTCTTAGTAATGGATACAATGTACATTAACAATCCCTCTGGTATATCTAGTTACTATAACTAAATGATTTTGTGCCGAGCCAATATGTTTTAACCAACAAGGCACACGCACAAATGTGCACATATGCTAACGCGCACACACACACACACACACACACACACACACACACACACACACACACACACACACACACACACACACACACACACACACACACACACCATTTTCTTCTTCGCCACCTCTTCTCTCTGAATTTTTATATTAGTTTGGTTAATAATGTTTACGAATTTGAATCCTTTTAATCGACTTGAACATTTGTATATTTCCAATTTGCACTTCCAGGTTTAATTTTTTTCCCATCATCACCGTTTATCAGTCCTCTCCACTCCGTATCGTAGGTTATTCATGTGTTTATTGTACCAACTACATTTCATTAATGCCCTTGGCATCCATTGCAAAAGTAAGGGAACAGGTTTACCCTTAACCTTTTTCTTGATACTCGTATTAATCCTGCTCCTACATTACAAAGGATTACAAAGGTTTACAAAGGCGGAGCATACCGACAGGAGACCTTTTGGTCCATATCTAGGTCGGATGCGAAAAAAATCATGATAATGATAAATTAATAAATCAGAAATATAACAATGTAAATAACAAATAAAATACATAGATAAATGCATAGGTATAGTTAAATAATAAACAAACAGGTAAATAGTAAATAATAATAAATTGACATATAACTAGTGATAAATAAGAATAAATTATTATTAGTTATATGTCAATTTATTACTATCTACTACTCACCTCACTACTCCCCCTGCAGGGGCTTCTTCCCCCCTGCTCGTCCTCCTCCATTTCCTCTCTTCGTCCTTATTACTCCCTCTACTTCACTCATATTTACTCATCTCTCACCTCCCCTCTTGCACTCCCGGCCCTTATCAGAGGGTATCACCCATCCGGGCCCCTCACCGCTCTTGGAGGAGCACTGTCAACCATCGAACCGGCCCATCGTTTTAGACTTCCTCAAATTTCTTCACCGTCTGTCACATACGATCATAAACCTTTCAAACCTGTTTTTCCTGTAGTCGTGGTTTCCAAAACATCGTTTGCGGTTAGATGTCATTAGATTTATTTCAATTTGTTGTTTGGCAAATGTAAGTGATTAAACATGGATAATTTCTCTGTATACAAATGTATGTATATACATATATATAAATATACATATATGTATATATATTATATATATATGTATACATATATATATATATGTATATATATATATATATTACATATATATATATATATATATATATATATATAAATATATTTATATATATATATATATATATATATATATATACATACAGTATATATATATATGTATATTGTCCTCTTGGGTTTTGCTGACACTGGGACAGAAGAACGCCACTCTTGCTTAAAAAAAAAAAACGTGTTCCATTCCCCCCCACGTCTTCCTCTGATATTCTGTATTTTCGTTCTTTTGATATATCTATCGCACTATGTAATCATGGCCTGAATTTCGGTTGTATCGCAGTCCATCCTTTCCTCTTTCAGTGTACTTCATGTTTTTTGTAACATTTTCTAACACTACGAATATTCTGTATCGTTACTTCTGACCCTGCATTGATCTGCGTAAACGACGAATCAGACATGTGCTTTTAATTAGTATTTAGTAACCCTTTAAAATCCTCAAAGCCTCCTAGTTGCGTTTATAGTCATCCTCATTACCTTGAAGTGTCTCTGTCAACCAATATGTCTATTGCAAAGATGAACATAAGAACATAAGAATATAAGATTGAAGGAGACTGCAAGAGACCATAAGGCCTACACTAGGCAGCTCCGTATCCATCACCACCTGTCATCCCCATCCATAAAGTTGTCTAATCGTTTCTTATAACCATTACTGCAAGTCCTGCCCTGTGAACGTGTCTCCAAGACAATTCTAACCACACTCACAGTCCAGCATCGGCCAATGGAAGCTCTCTGTTATTGTACCAGTCCCTCATCCCCTAATATTACATCCCTGACCAAGCCATGAACCAGTATTATAGCACAACTCATACTAATGTATCAATTCACACATACGCGCACACGAACGCACGCATAAACACACACACACACACACACACACACACACACACACACACACACACACACACACACACACACACACACACACACACACACACACACACAGACTCACCCAGTAGAGTCCACGACTGTCACTACGGCGGTCCGGGTTCGAATCCTACCCAGGGCTGAAATAATTTCAGTATCGCTGCGTTTCGAGTCGCTACTCCAACTATCGTGGGCGGAGAGTTGTGTGTGTGTGTGCACGTAAGGTCACAGCATTATCCATAGATCGGTCATACGAGCTCTGAGCTCTCTTCCGGGAGGGAAATAGCTGTCGATCAAGAGTCCAGCATGTGATCCAAAGACCAAGGTGAAAAGAAAAAACCAAGGTGAATACACACAAACACAAAGGCGTATGCACACACACACACACACACACACACACACACACACACACACACACACACACACACACACACACACACACACACACACACACACACACACACAAAAATAAACAAACAAACAAGCACGTAGAACCTCCTCCGGTCCCCTCGTAATTTCTCTCGACCTTCTTCCGGTGACCATCGCAAGATAATTAATTAGCCGCACAAGAAGCCCTCTCCCCTTCCTTGAGGTCGCCAGGCAGCGGCCAGGCGTTGTCGTGATGTCTTGAAATAACTTGGGCGGGCATTAATTACTATGCCTCCCCATGGCTTCTTCGAACGTGGTCATCAGTGTTTCTTCTTGTGTTCGAATCTTGACAGAGGGGCTAAGATTGTTAAGACATTTCTTGTTATTTCGAAGCTGAGTTTCCCTATGCTTGTGTACCACTTAACTAGAGGTGCCACTTTTTCTGGAAACAGCAGTGACAGAAGAATATAGTAGTCTTCATCTTGAGTTTGTTTCTCTGGTACTTTTGCTTTCGATAATAGTAAAAATATTATGAAAAACGAACGAAAGAATGTAGTAATAACAATAATATTACAGTAAGAGCGTTAGGATATGCGAAAATTATATGGACGCGCCTATGACCTAAGACTCACTGTGTGACTGAAAAGCTTGTATTATGGCCCCGATGTGGAGTTGAACTTGATAAGGCACTCAGTGAATTGACCTAATCTGGCATTGCTTAACTCTTTTATTGCAATTAAATATCTTAACATGTTTGCTGACGATTTTGTTCAGCTGAGCCTCACCCGGAACGCAGTGAAGGGAACCTATCATGTTGAAACATTATGACAACTTGAAAAAGTCGGAAACGAAATAGAAAGCACGGGTCTAGTTCCTAGCTTTTTCCTAACCGGTTTCGCTATAAGCTTCTTCCTTTGAAGAAACTTAGTGCGGAACCGGTCTGGAATAAACTCGGAACTAGACCCGTGTCTTATCCTTCTTCCACCTTTTGGAACTTATCATTATTAAATAAATTGGCAACTCATATGTCCTTGTACTCACTAGGCGATTTTATTCAACCAAGGCAGACCTCCATCGACAACGAAAGGGTTGATGATTGGTCGTGATATGAAGTGTGTATTCCACTCGCGCACCTAAATGCTCTGTTTGTTTTCCCTCAAAATGGAATACACGGAAGAGGCCATAGATGTACGCATGTATTCAATGCTTCCTGTGAGTAACACTGAAATACCTTTCACCTTTAGAAACCACAACTTAATACCCTACACCTCCAACATGACCAATATTCCTCTTTCCAACTGTCCATCTATAGTTCACATTCTTTCCTTTTACTATAGTTATCATGGTGAACATTTTCCTCTGCTATATTTCCATATCTTTCTGTTCCCATTTTCAATGTTCACACATAGTCCCAACTCTTTCGTTTCCTGTATTCTTTTCTTACTCTTCCTACTCATATAACTTCTTCTCTTCTTCCTTCTCCTCCTCTTCCTCCTCTCCTCCTCCTTTTCCTCCTCTTCTTTTTTGTTTTTGTTTGAGTTTTTCTTATCTTTTCTGACATCCACCACAATTTCTTTTTTCTACAATTATTATTATTTTTTTCTCCCCTTCCACTCTCTCTTATGCGTCCTATTCCTCTTGCGACGCCTCCTTTTCTTTCGTGTCCTTCTCCTTTCCTTCTTCTTCCTTCTTGTTCTCCTCTTCCTTTTCAATCTTCTTCTGTTCTTCTTCCTCTTTTTCTTCTTCCTCTTCTTCTTCTTCTTCTTCTTCTTCTTCTTCTTCTTCTTCTTCTTCTTCTTCTTCTTCTTCTTCTTCATCCTCTTCTTCTTCTTCTTCTTCCTCTTCTTCGTCTTCTTCTTCTTCCTATTATTATTTCTTTTCTTCCTTTTCTTCTTCTTTTTCTTTTTCTTCTCCTTTTCCTCTTCCTTCTTCTCTTTTTATTAGCTTTCTTCTTTTTCTTCCTCTTCTTTTTCTTCTTCTTCTTCTTCTTCTTCTTCTTCTTCTTCTTCTTCTTCTTCTTCTTCTTCTTCTTCTTCTTCTTCTTCCTCTTATTCTTCTTCTTCTTCTTCCTCTTCTTCTTCTTCTTCTTCTTCTTCTTCTTCTTCTTCTTCTTCTTCTTCTTCTTCTTCTTCTCATTCTCCTCTCTCTTCCTCTCTTCCCCTCTTCTTCCTCCTGTCTCCCCTTGTATTCTCCCCCCTGTTCACCCTCCCTCCAACCGGCCCCCTGACCAACCAGCCCCTTGTTCCTTTGTGTTACACCAGTCCTGCTCTGTCCCCCCCCACCTCCCTGTCCCTCCCCCCTTACCCCGCCATTAAATCCATTGAGTTTGCCCTTTGACCCCAATAGGAAGACTGCATGTTCTGTCGAATTTACTGTCATCGAAGTTCAATGA
>NC_134808.1:21830285-21835285 GCF_046742065.1 Oratosquilla oratoria | reverse complement strand
ACACACACACACACACACACACACGTACACGCATACACACACAAACAAGTTGATCCCTACTTCCAAGAGATGTCTAAAGCCCCCTCGAAGACAAAGTGACTTTAAAGTTGCTATTATATCATATGCAGAATTAATGCAATTACCAAAGAACCTAGCGACTCCAGTTTGACAATAGGTTACAGTCCAGTGACTAATAGGTGACAATACACGCTACAATACGAGCTACAATAAACCGTACAATCAGGGCATTGTTGGGCGGAAGGCAGTGCCCTGGGCTATTCTCCCAGACAGCTGGACCTGGGCCAGAAGAGCTTGGGGGTCGCGTGAGGGACGGCGGACCGAGTTCTGGATGATATGCGCCGCGGCGTTTGGCTGCTCAAGGTGCTTGACCATGTATCAGGAGGTCGATTATGCGCCCTTGCATGGAACTATACCTGGACCTGTGTATATTATCTTCGAGTGAAACTATAAGCAAGTGGAATTGAACCCCTTTGTGGAGCTCTCCACATCTTGTACATGTGTTCCGCTTGCTGCTAGTCCTTTTCCTTCGGTTGAGGGTAGCCTCCTTTGCAACGAATGGATAACTATATCGGTCAACCACATATGTTTATGTTATTTGTGGCTTATGCACTTGATACGACTGTTCCTAGCCGATTCTACTCCAGTGGGGGAGACCGATTATATAAAGAAAGGATTAAGTTTCATGTATCTCTAAGCCTACACAGTTACAAAGAATGCTCACTATTCTATTTGTGTTAACATACAAATAAATCAGTATATGAAGTTCTATTTTGAAAGTATGAGCTATGTGCAGTGCACAACGTTACTCACATTAATCACTTCGTCAAAAGACCTAAAATATGCAAAATATACTACATGTTATAGCGAATAAATTCTACTACCATTTGGTGTTCGTATACATAACAGTGGGATACACAGTAACTGAAATATGCAAATGGTGTTTGGTAAACACTGACGTATAGTGTATGGTATTCAGGGCATAACTTGCAAACTATGGGTCATTCCAGATACCCTTATGCATAATAAGTGGTTTCTGGGGGATGGGGGTTTGCAAAAACACTTGGCATATCGAGTAACATCAAACATTTGTCCTAGCATGGGGCTAAACTATGTCCACGGGATAAAAGCTCAAGGTCGAGTTTTGCATAACAATAGATATACTGTGCATCATTTTTGAAAGGTTGGTGTATGAAACATAAATGGTCGATTCGAGAAAGGTCACTTCATAGAAAAGTGTTGACGGCATGAGTGCCTGCGGATTTTGCAGTAAGCGAGTCCTTCGTCCTGCAGATAACATTCATTTATTTGAGTGTCTTTCAGAACGATCGCGTGAGTCTTGCACTTTCGTGTGATTGCCTCTGAAGGATTATTACCTTTTCTAACGACTCTAGTGAACCTAATGCCAGAGGATTTTGTTCACCTAAAAGACGCGTCTACGTTCTGACAGGTCAATAAATATCGATTATACCTTTAATCATGGATGGCTGGACAGCTTAGATGTTAAGTCTAATTTAATCTAGAGAATATGACACCCGTTACGTGTATAGTAATTTCCCTGCAGGGACAATAACAACACCATAAAAAGCCGTGTTTATTTCTACTCACACACACACAGGCTCACACACACAAACACAGGCACTCACTCACACACACACACACACACACACACACACACACACACACACACACACACACACACACACACACACACACACACACACACACACACACACACACTCTCTCTCTCTCTCTCTTTCTCTCGGCGGTCCGGGTTCGAATCCCGCCCAGGGCTGAAATAATTTCAGTATCGTTGCGCTACAAGTCGTTACTCAGGCTCTCGTGGGCGGGGGAGTTGGATATGTGTGTATGTAAAGTCACAGCATTACCCATAAATCGGTCATATATGAGCTCTGAGCTCTCATCCGGGAGGGAAATAGCTGTCGATCACGAGTCCAACACGTGATCCAAGACCATGGTGAATCACACACACACACACACACACACACACACACACACACACACACACACACGCACGCGCACACACACACGCACACACACACATATATATATATATATATATATATATATATTTATGTATATATATAATATAAGTACATATATCTTTGAATACTTACAATAATCATCAACATTTTAAGATCACGAGGTATCAAATGCAATAACTCCTAGAGCTCTTCATTTTGCAGAACTGTCAAGGAACCTTACAATTAATTTTAAATCACAAAATTGGTACGCATTTACTTCTTTTGTAAGTAAAATAGGTATACGATAAACAAAAAATCAATAAATGTTGTAAATAAAGAATGAAAGAATAAATAAATAAACAAAGAACAAATATACAGTACATAGGCAAATATGCAAATTAGTCTATAGGAATGTAAACATGATTAATGCGACCGAGTTCACAAAAGAAAAGAAAAGAAGAAGAAGAAGAAGGAGAAGAAGAGAAGAAGAGGAAGAAGAGAGAGAGAGAGAGAGAGAGAGAGAGAGAGAGAGAGAGAGAGAGAGAGAGAGAGAGAGAGAGAGAGAGAGAGAGAGAGAGAGAGAGAGAGAGAGAGAGAGAGAGAGAGAGAGAGAGAGAGAGAGAGAGAGAGAGAGAGAGAGAGAGAGAGAGAGAGAGAGTTTTGGGTTTAAAAGTATAATATATGAATAAATAAATAAATAAATAAATGGTTCAACATGCGGACGCATATCCGAATATGACCTGGAACCAAGACATTGCTCCTGTTGAGCCTTCTGATCACGCACCCTTGCAAAGATCGACAATAAATCAACAACAGCCATCGAAACCACTGACTGAAAGGGTATGTGAAAGGGAGGTGTAATGACAAAGGAGAAAAGACTAGGGTACTCAAACTTTAATGGCGAGTACACATTGCCTTACCACGGTCCCGAGGTCGTGACAATGTAAACAGATACTAAGTCGACACCTCTTGGTCTCAGCTACGTTCGGAATGTCGCCAACGAAGTGCTCATCACATAAATAAATCTTGAGTCGAATTCTACATGAGATCGAAGCGGAATTAGCGTAGTAGGACACGAGGACGTTGATGGGTTTTCTTATGTTGTGCCCTTTAGATACTGTTTTCCAAAGCAAGAGGATATTTTCCAGCTTGGGGATAACTCTGTCCATGACTACGTTAATGTTATATTGAATAACTCATTTATGTTCGTGTTTTGCTTTAGAGAGATTGCTTTGGTCAGTACCAAATTATTTCATTCAGCTGAGGGGAATAATTTAAGCGTGAATGAGGTAATAATCCAAGGGGATGACCTTGGAGAGTTGGCATGAGACAAAGGAAAGAATATGTGAAAGAGGCATCCTGATATATACAGGTGACAGAACAAGACTCATGGTATACGATAAGCCGTTTCGCTCAGTCCCAGAGGGTGGAGGGCTTCCTAGGCTGAATAAAATCGCCTGGTGGCAACCTGAACAGAAAGAGGTCACTAAGACAGGAAAGATTTCCTTGAAGCTAAATTAGACCTTTTCTTATCTGAATGAAATCGTCTGGCGGCAGCTGGAAGAAATACATAAGTTGTGAATAAGACGATGAAGGGCTGAAAAGGGGACAAGAGTCACAAAGTCAGTAGATTGAGGAAGTGGAGATTCCGATTTACAGGAAACACAATTTCCATCAATAAGAAGTACTGAAGAAGTCAACAGGCAGGTATGGAAGGAAAAAGACATACGTACAAAGGCCTTGATGGCACACGCGCAAGAATGATAAAGGCCAGCGAATGAGACATAGGGGTGTCGGCTCACGCAAAAGAATTACAAAGGCCTCGGGCACGAGACAGAGAGGGGCAGGCCTCAGACAAAGGCGTCCCACCCATTCTTCGGGCGCGCGTCCGTCTAGCGTCTGTTTCTGGTAGCATCTGTTGCGTTCCTGCGTCCCCTCAGCTGACCCCCGACACCCTCCGCTCCCACATTTCTCCTACCAGGCCCCTTTCCCCCGGCCAAACGCCTCAACTTAGGGGTTCTTGCGTGCCCTCTTTATCCTCGTCCCATACCCCCCTTTGCCAACCTTTCATCTCCCCTCTCCCTTCTTTTGCGTTCTTGTGTCCCCTCAGCTGATCCCCCTTCCTCTTCCCCTTTTCTCCTCCCTTTGCCTAGAGCCTCCCCCCCCTCCCCCCGCTCCGTACCACCTTCCCCTCAACTTATGGAACTTTGGGTGTCCTCTTTACCCTTGGCCCCTACCCACCCATTGCCTGCTCTTCATGGATCCTCTTCCCACACATTTTTCCATTGGTTAAAGCATACTAGATCTCTAACTTATCCTCCACATTTATGCTGCTATGGTCTACATCTTCCCATGTGGAACCTTGTTTTCTGTTATCATTCCTTTCACACTCCAGTTCCAGCTACAGTTCTAACTCCAACCTCATGTTCAATTTTCCTGGTTGTTTAGAATATTTCTGTTTAGCAAAACTCCTACCCCAACATACTCCTTTCACTCCTCGACCGACACTGCAGTAACACTTCATATCTCTCACCTAGTTCCCAATAATATTTATTTTTTCGTAAAAGAACACTCTGTACTCTGTACTCGGTCACACTTTCTCATCTTTCCAATTTCCAGCTCGACTTCTTCACCCTAGTCTCGGTTCTTGATCAGGCAAAATAATTACTCTGCCATCCCCTTCATCCCTCCCCACCTCCCCCGTTACTGTTCTGTCTAATCCACCCCTTTCTCTCCGAATAGCCTGTCAGTGTTGCATCCCAAGTGGACACCTTTGGCTTTCTGGTCCCCCTCGATCACTGCAGAAGCCCTTGCCCCCATCTCGTCTTACTCTTAGTCACACAAATTATGTTCTTCCCTTCCTTTACCCACCCCCTACTCCTGCCTCAGTCCACTCTTCATGTTCTTTTCGCATTTACGTACTCATCCATTTTGTTGTTGTCTTCTTTTAACACTTCCATGCTTTACTTTTGCCCTTTTTACTTATCTTTCTTATCT
>NC_134808.1:21812785-21820285 GCF_046742065.1 Oratosquilla oratoria | reverse complement strand
GCAAGATCTCCATTTTATCAAGTTCAACAGCAGCCACCTTCTCCCCTCTCCCACTCACATAAACTTAAGAGAAAATATAGAACAGAAATTGTTCATCACTCTTGTTAGGATGTATATTGCCTTATATCAATTCTTTGGTTTATGGACGTTTCCGCCAACTGAATATAAGTTGTTCATCACTTTTGTTAGGATGTATATTACCTTACATCAATTCCTTGGCCTCTGGAGGTTTCCTCAACTGAATGAAGCCACCTAGGGCAGTTAAGATAAAACTTGAAACTCGGTCTTGGCAGAGAAAATATCGAAACTATACAGCGACAGTTCTTTCAAACTTCAAACCTAACGAGCTCAAAAAAGCAATTTATACTTGTTTTCGAATGCTGGAATGACCAGGACCTCACCAAAATGACGCAAGATGTCTTAATGCTCCCACCGCATTACTTTCAAGCATTGTTACGAAGGAAATAAAAATATATATACTTTTCACGAACTCTTAAGTAACATAAAAAATTCGAGCCAGTTCACTCACCAAAAACTTAATAACAGAGTGGTGAATATTGGAAGATTTAAACCAAGCTTAGATAAACAAATACAAGACAATACTGTCTTCCTTTTCCATCGTTTTCAACCCTAGTAGGAAGTCCAAGCAACCCACGGATCACCACGTACTGTTAATGGGTAATGTGAGTTCTTATCCTAATTTATTTGGATGGGTATATTGTCTCGTCAAGTATGTGTGCGCATTGTATATATACTGTATGTATATCCGCGTGTACTTGTATGTGTTTATGTTTTCATATGTGTAAGCCTATATATGTAACATGCTATTTTTCCAAACTTGCCACACCCAAACATCAAATGAAATGCATTATGTATCACTGATTTTCGAATGTTGTCGAAGTGGTTCCCTGCTATGACCCGTATGATGGCTGTCTGTCCACTTTAACTGCAACTTACCATGAAGGTAATCGTATCCATAAGGCGTAATGGATCCTCCTAATGTATTTATAATCTGTCCATAAAGTTGCTAATCGAGAGTTAATCTATGCGAGATCTTCTCCCCGTATTGGATGATCTACACGTAATCTAGATCAATTTTCGCGTCTGACCCCTTCGTAAAGGTGACATCCTCCGCGAATTTTTATCACCGTGATTTTTGTGAGCTGAGGGGGGAGGATTTGGATAAGGTGTGGCCACAGTTTGTTTCAGATCTATTCCCTCTTAAGTTTTACACGTTCAGACAAATAAAAAAGTTTGTCTGTTGTTAGTAAGAACGGAGTATGTAGAGCGGATCACTGGAGCATCAACGTAGCGAGGATTTAGAAGGAAACGACTGAGTTGAAAGGTTCATGATCATGTTTCGAGATGGTGAAAGCGTCCTGATTCAGACAGTAACTTATCATGATGACTTGTGCCGCACCATCCAAGAATTTCACTTTAGTTAATGGAAATTTTATTGCTAAATATCATATGTATATTTCTCTTGAGCACAGATACAAATGTGTATGTATGGATGTTTGTATGGATGAATGTATGTGTGTATGTATGTATGTATGTGTGTATGTATGTATGTATGTATGTATGCGTGCATGTATGTATGTATGTATGTATGTATGTATATATGTATATATGAATGTATGTATGCATATATCTTTGTATATATGTATGTCTGTATGTCTGTATGTATGTATGTATGTATGTATGTATGTGTGTATGTATGTATGTATGTATGTATGTATGTATGTGTGCATGTAAGTATGTATGTATATATGCATGTCTGTATGCATGTATGTATGTATGTATGTATGTATGTATGTATGTATGTATGTATGTATGTATGTATGTATGTATGTATTTAAGTATGCATGTATCTATTTATGTACGTATGTATGTATGCATGTACGTGTGTACGTGCGTGCGTGCTTGTGTGTGTATGTGTGTGTGTGTGTACGTGTGTGTGTGTACTTTTGCGTGTGTGTACTTACGTATTCACGTTTTTTTCGTATTTGTGTGTGTTTGGGCGTTATGGGTGTGTATACTGGCACCCTATCATGTATTCGGGTGTGCACAAGTACACAAGTGAAAGTCAGTGTCTGGGGTCAAAGACTAATGAAGAAGGTGGCGAAGAGACACTCGATACAGATAATGGGAAGTGGGTCGACTCGATAGGGGCGCTGGTATTGGCGCACAGAGGAGCTGGGGAGGGAAAAGGGGGGAGCAGAGTGAAGGGTGGTAAGTGTGATGATGAAGAAGCCCGGAAAATGAAGAGACTCGAAGGAGCAGAACAAGCCACCGAGGCTGTAATTAGAACGATGTGCTATTTATTCTGGTATATTACTAGTGTCAATAAAATCTAGTACACATCCCAATAAGAAAAAAATGTGGTGGATGTGTCATACTGATGTACTTAAGCTTGTTGGATATTTGTGCATATTTTGTTGAACTAATAGGAAACTTATTTGATGGATACGCTTTTCTAGATTTTTTCTAATTATCTTAATTTTTAGGAGGTGAGTAAGGATATGGAAGTATGGTGCCTGAAAGATAATATCACCTATATATTGAAAAATACGATCTCTGCTCTCTCCTCTTTAAGGGTAATGACTGTTGATCACGGGTCCAGCACGTCATCCAAGATCATGTTGGTGAATCGGGAATAAAGAGGATAATGGTAATCATCTACAAACCGTTTAATACTTCATAAACACATTTCTTAGACAAATGTATGCCTGTTGCAAACAACCTACAGTCTTTTTTTCTACGTTTGAGAAATGCTTTTAGTTAAGCTCACAGCGGTAACATTCGTAACAATGACAAGCAGTGTCTAACATAGCGAACTCGCCGACAGCAGTTATTGTAAATGAATTCTGGATTAAGGCAAATAAATACGTTTACAAAGAAATCAATGGACAAAATAAAAGATAATTACAGAACAAAAATTGCAAATCATTTGCAGTAAAAGGCTATGGAAACGGTATGCGCCTAATCAACAACGTACCTTGGGGGTCAAAACGCTTATTGAAGCACAACCCATAGAGGAATGACAATTGGCACTTAGAAAAAACAAGAGAAAAGCAAAGAAAGGAAATAAATAAAGAGATAAATAGATAAATGAATAAATAAATAAACATACATACAGACATACATATACCAAGGCCTTTTTCCCCCTTACCATGGGGGTAGCCAAAAAGGACAAGGCACAAAAACATTCCCACCCATTTCATCCCCAAAAACACTCCACACCCCTCCACCCTCCCTCCCATCTTAGCACCTCCTAGATGACGGGTCATCCCTGCACCCTGTCCACTGCCCTGGGTCAGAAGCAGTGTCGCAGGACACAGCACATCCACAGCAAGGAAACAGAAATAAATAAGTTTATGGAGTCCAAACCCAGTTTAACTTATTTCTTGCCAACGTGAGCTCATTCACTTAAATCAAGTTAGTAGTTCCTAATTGTTCCCACTGTTTACAACCCCTTTCAATTCGCAAGCAGTCCGGTAAGGACCAAGAGAACTGTTGCTGTTCGCATCTCCTTTGTATTCCTTTGTAACAGCTCCAGACCCTAGAGGAAGCATGTATGATGGTGCCTGAAGAGAACCATCCAGATTCTGGAGGATCCGGGTACTGGTCCGGGCGTTGACCTCGAAGTGTCAAATGGTTCTCCTCACTAGCACGCAGTCAACCATCCAGACAGTGAGTTTGGACGAATCGGGGGAGGTCGTTGACCTCTAAACAAGCATAGAGTATATTCTTGAGCTCTTCAGCGCGCTCGTCTCCCCTCCCCCTCCTCTCGCCCCCCCCCTTCGTTATATTTCCCATTAACCCCCACTCTACCCATATTTCCCAATTCCATTACCCCATCCATAGGTCAATACTCTTTGAACCTCATTCACTTTTGTTTTTATGAGGCAGGAGACTTCCTTCCGCACCAACCACTTGCTTTCGTGTTTTGTCGACACTATATTCAATATTTTTGTCGGAAATAGTCAGCTCTTCTATCCTCGGGGAAAGGAAACATTTAAGGAGGAAAGTAGAACGGAGGGATAGTGGAAGTTAAATGTAATTATTATATACATATACATATACATATATTCTTCAGAAATAAAAATATACATATACATACATACACACACATTCAGTCACACACACACACACACACACACACACACACACACACACACACACACACACACACACGCACACACATACACACACACACACACACACACACATACAAACACACACACACACACACACACACACACACACACACACACACACACACACACACACACACACACATATATATATATGTATTAGAAACTAGACTCCAACCATAAAAGAATGGTATAAGTGACTTGATTCGTTAGGATATCATTACAGTCCCTAATAAACTGACTGTATAAAACATACGAACGACTGATACCATAGGTCCTCACGAACAAAGAGTTATATCGTCGTTACGATAAATTATTTTTTTTTGTATATCCTTCATAGGGTATTTAATGACTAACGCTATTCATGATTATCCTTTGTGCGTGTGTGTGGGTGTGTTCGTGTGTATTTCTTTAACTTTATCGATTTTATTTCGAATTTATCATAATTATCGTTATTGTTTTGAATCAGTGGAAAAAAGAAAATAGAAATGGGTCACTGTATGTTTTTCTTTATCTATTATTATTATTATAAACAAACCAAATATTTCTTTTTCAAATGAACAAAAAGCAAATTTGTCATTACAGGAAAATAAATAGTGGTAAAAACTAAAGACAAGTAAATGACGACGAGAAATTCTTGTCGAAGTTTTTGAGGAATATCAACGTCATTAGTTAAAATTTCTTCACTTCTGTCGAACTCAAAACATGAATGACAGATAGCTAATCAAAACTAAATTTAATATCACGCTTAAGCATCAACCAATGGCAGCTATATACACATTCTTATGACATGTATGATTTTCTAATCTAAACGATTATTACCAGATGTAAACCGTGACCTGAAAAAGAAAAAGGAGGAAAAAACATTGACCACTTTTGTATGGACGATGAAGTTTCCCTTAGAAATGACTTTAATATAACCACAGCACAACACATTTTCTATGACAATGGTAAAGTTCAGTATCGTAGATGGTATGCTAGCTACACTTTTCATACAGTTATTTCCAATTCAAGAATTATCACACAAGCAGGAATCCATGAATCAAGTGCTGCTACCCTTCGCTTTCATTTCTTGACATTTGGATAAATATAATGGCAAAGTAAAAACCGATAACAGGACGTTATATATTTTTCTACATTGATATATCAAATACAAAATACGAATATTTCTTTTCCTCATCCATACTTTCCATGATGTCCATATGAGGACGGATTGACTTGGGTGGAACTGGTCTGGGGTGGAATCGACTTTGGGATAATCGATCCGTGACACCCTCCCCCCCCCCCTCGCCCGCCCCCTCCCCTTCCCCTTCCCCTCCCCCTCCCCATCTTTCCTTTTCCCTCCAAACTCCCCATTACAACACTGAATTCTCTCTTTACCCCTTAAAACCCAACCTCAGCTGCAACCTTCTCCTCCTCCTCCTCTCCATTTCTTCACCCCCTCCCCCCCCTCCCTTCTTTCCCGTCCCCCTCCACTTCATTTCCTCGGCCACTCCGCGGGTGGAGTGGCCGCGTTAAGTGTGGGATATTGTGATTGTTTCCTTCATTATGGAAACTCCAATCCGGGGTCAATAAGCGTGTAATGAAAAACTTCTTTTAGTGTAACCGTCTTATCGAACCGTTTCGCCCGAGATCACCATGGCCGTTGGCTGTGGCATTGTTTTTCTTTATGTTGATATGAACTCAGCCAAGTGGGGTATATGACCTGAGTCTAGTGTTGGGTGTTTGTGAAAACGCAGGGTTCGGGGGTTGGGGGTGGTGTAAAGAATCGATATATATATATATATATATATATATATTTATATATTTATATATACATATATATATATATATATTTATATATATATATATACATATATATATATATATATACATACACACACTCACTCACACACACACACACACACACACACACACACACACACACACACACACACACACACACACACACACACACACACACACAAAATATATATATATATATATATATATATATATATATATATATATATATATATATATATATATATATATATATATATATATATATATACGTACTGCTACCCATCTCTTCCTGTCAGAAATCTGAGAAATGTCAATTCTATCACAATCATCACCATCACCACCGTCAAGAACCCCACCTACCAGCATTATCATTTCTTTTAATGTCACCATAGGCACGATTAGCACGCACACCTTCCCTGACACCACTACCCTATCCACTGTGATCTGCACCATTGCCACCACTAACCATCCTCCCCCACTAAAATCATGACCAACGATCCCGAACTTCGCGACATGAGACTCAACCACTGGAAAATACTCTACAGATTTTGCAGAAGCGGAAAGGAATCAAGTGTTTAGCTTCTGCTGTGCACCATGTTTTCCCCTTCCCCCAAGAAAAGAAAAGAAAAGAAGAAGAAGAAGAAGAAGAAGAAGAAAAAGAAGAAGAAAAAGAAGAAGAAGAAAAAGAAGAAGAAGAAGAAGAAGAAGAAGAAGAAGAAGAAGAAGAAGAAGAAGAAGAAGAAGAAGAAGAAGAAGAAGAAGAAGAAGAAGAAGAAGAAGAAGAAGAAGAAGAAGAAGAAGAAGAAGAAGAAGAAGAAGAAGAAGAAGAAGAAGAAGAAGAAGAAGAACATCATCTCGTCTCCGAAGCACCCCTAATTCTCCCCTGGGCCCCTTGCCTCTTCTGTATCACCCTAGCTATCGGTCCTCTTTATCTTGTTACGTCTCTCCTAGTCTGGGGCCGAACTGGATTCTTGGCCATCCCCTACCGCCAGTACACAAATCGGAAACCAAACTAAACAAAACGGGCGGAGAAGATTAACTACAGCCACCAAGCATCATTGGGGCATCCCAGCAATGTTTAGGTAACATTAATGCTACATATCCACTTTGATAAGATGGCTTACATGTACTCAGAATGAATAGCGTTAGCGGTACATAGGTATAAACACAACTTATCTGGGAAGGACTTCTGGTGATCAGTTTCTTTTCTTCCTTCTTAGGTCATGATATACTGACGCCCAGGGTTACCCAGCAACAACAACGACAGACGACTCTGGACTGGAGCCTAGCGGGATCTTGGCCGTCCCCTACTTTCTAAACAAAAATCAGAAACCAAGATAAACAAAACAAAGTCCCTTTAAGCAGACTCCACTGCTACTATCATAGAAGACTCAGGATATACTGATTGACCAATGCAACAGGCAATACATACCCACTCTGCCAGACTGGTTCAAGTAGAAATACATACATCTTTACATACCGCATTTACTTAATAATCACGCGTGGTCAGCCAAACAGCAACAGCGGTTGCCCTGCAATTCTTCTCTCACTTTAGTCC
>NC_134808.1:21790285-21800285 GCF_046742065.1 Oratosquilla oratoria | reverse complement strand
TGTGTGTGTGTGTGTGTGTGTGTGTGTGTGTGTGTGTGTGTGTGTGTGTGTGTGTTAGAGTGCGTGTAAATATTTGCGTGTATGTTCAGGTACACACCTATTCACGTACGCACTGCGCTTTTGTTTATGTGTGCGTGTCAGGTCCGACAATTCCCATCAACTGGGGAGTACACAGCATTTAAAAGTGCTCATAAGTCAGCCACGGCGCAGGACGGCAAACGGGCCTGCGCCGTCTGCCCGATTCACGGGGCGGGCAGTGAAGGAAATGAACTGTCTGGGGTTTCAGAGAATTATGGTTTTAAGTTCGGCCTTCATCGCCTGCACGTTCCCTGTCCCGCGTCGACGGGAGGGGATGCAGAGGCAAAGAGATGGGAAGAGCATTAGAAGGTTGGGTTTATTCAAAGGAATTGACTGATGCAGTTGGGTTTAAATATAGAGTGGGGAAACCTATCACATGGGAAGATTGTTGAGTGCATAGGATAACCTTTACTGAATCATATATCAGAAGTTATGAGGAGGTGAATTGTTTATATACAGTTCAGTTGAGTACATAACACACTGCGACGTTTTGGAACTACCTTGTTCCATCATTAGTCTTCTTTTGTTTCTGGATTGGACTGAGACAAGACAGATGCAGTGTTCAAGGTTGCTATGTGTGATGGGGTTTGAATAACTGTTAGACAAGGAAGATCCGTGGAGGTTATAAAAAGTAAGACATTAAGATTCGTTGAATCGTGTGTTCATTTTGAACTGTGTTGTGCCTATGTAGACTGCGTTTACAAACAGAGTTAGCGAGGGTCTTGTTCTGTGTCAATAATCTTAACGTTTTTGTCTAGGTACTGTCGTGTAAGGCGAGAGTTGTGTGGTGTCTCGTAATGTTTCTTGATGGCTCCATTCTGTAGTCGACATGTGGTCCACACTCCTCACTATTGCAGATATACTTGTAGATGACCCGTCTCCTCTGAAGACGGGTCATTTGATTAATTTGTCTATCTATCTATCTATTCTTTAGTATACGATAAGATTTATGTGTTGTACAGGATTTGTAAGGCGCACGGTTTTGCATACATTGCCCTTAAATATCCTCTCATCTGTCGCCGCCTGTAGACATGGGATTTCCACACTATTATTGGTTAGGTTCAATAGTTGTGACCGTAGTGGCATTAGATCAGGAAAAAAGCAAATCCACAATATGTGTGAATGAGTGTATGCGGGAGTGGGAGTGGGAGCGCTCATGTGTGTTCTTTTGTGTGTGTGTGTGTGTGTATGTGTGTGTGTGTGTGTGTGTGTGTATGTGTGTGTGTGTTTGTGTGTGTAAATATATGCTTATTTGTGTCAATGTCTAAGACCATAAATTTTTATTTTTTCATTTATTCATTTATCAATTTTTACGAAGGTAATAGTTGTTGAATATATGTCCCTCCATTTGTATGAGAGGCAAGTAATCAGGGGTAAGGCTACCAGTAAGTAGAATGATAATGGTTGTCGGAGAACTATTCCCTTGCTTATGGTATATAATTTTTCTTCTACATGATATATAAGAAATAGAAAATTTAATGCATAAAAAGGCGAAAACTAAGACACCATTATGAGTACAGAATGTATCTATAAGCATCAGGGTGTTGTCGTGCAAATCTCATTATATTATTTGTCATAATGAAAAGTAATGAAAGGGAGGGGGACCATGCCTGCGAGGTAGACCAGCAGGGGGAGGGAGTTTGGGAGTCTCTTCGTGGAAAGGTCT
Source organism: Oratosquilla oratoria (assembly GCF_046742065.1). Taxonomy (NCBI): domain Eukaryota; kingdom Metazoa; phylum Arthropoda; class Malacostraca; order Stomatopoda; family Squillidae; genus Oratosquilla; species Oratosquilla oratoria. Next base: position 21,798,541 of record NC_134808.1, on the reverse strand, counting down.
CAGCCGTGAGAGAGACACGTTAGGAGAATGGAAAAAGTGAGGTTAGGGACTAAAGGTCCATTTACACGGTCAAACATTTTGTCAAACCCGGTTTGTCAAACTCTGTCAAACAAGTGTTTGAAGTGATGTTTGACCGTGTGAATGGGGCATTTAGTTATCAAACGTGTTTGACAACCAGATACCCCATTCATACGGTCAAACATCACTTCAAACATTTGTTTGACAAACTGGGTTTGACAAACCGTTTGTCCGTGTAAACGCCCATTAAAGAGGCGTAGTCAAATATCGGCTTGAAGTAAGAGATATCTAAATGGATGTAAAATCAAAGGGGGCTATGAGTGGTGGTGGCAGTCTAAACAAGGAACTTTGTAGACGATTTTGAATTTCTCAGTAAGGGAAAAAATCATATAAGGTTAGGTGAGAGGTTAGTGAGGTTAGTTAGGGGAAACGGGAGGGAGGAGGCTGTGGGAATAGAGAGTGACACAAGAAGAATGGTAGGGGAGAGATACAACAATCAAAAGGATATTTGGGCACTGGAACTTATTGTTTTGATTTCTGTTGTTTTCGTCATTGTTGTCGACTATGTCGTCGTCGTTGCCGTTGTTAATATTGTCGTTGATACTATTGTTGATATTGTTTTTGTATACTTTAGTACTCCCTCTTTGAAAATCATCCATTTTTTACTATTCCCATTTTCTCCTCTCTCACACTACATTCCATATATCTCTTTCACCTGATGTTCCTATTCCTTCTCCTTGTTATTCATTCACTTTCAGAACTTTCCTCCTTTTCTCCATTTTGTCCCCATCTACTTTCCACCGTTCTCTCCTTAGAATATATTCGCATCCAGTATTCTTCCCTTCACCCTAGTGAGCATCACTACATAATCCATTTATGCCCACCCTGGTAAAGATAGGTATAAGAAAAGAGGGACAGGAAAAAATTCTCTTTGAATACTCTCTCCAGTATTTTTTATTGTTTGATTTTGGTCCAATGGGGTTCTCTGAAGTCCATTAACGGTTGAAATAATATAATATTACAGTAAGGGGAGTAAGGAGGCATCAAAAAACATCTTTAAACTGACTTCTGTCTGACAAGGAAGCCTACAAGAAAAAATAAAATTCCAATAATAATGATATAACTAAGGAATAGTTGGAAATAGAAAACTTAACCTTGGAAATGGGAAACAGACATCAATAATTTTGTTAAAACAGATACTGGGAAACATGTAGGTAAAGAAAACGCAAGAAAAAAATAGATAAATGCAAGTAATAGGATTATCTTAAGAGAGGAAATGTTAAAAGAACTCACTGTGCATGTAAAACCTTCGGTAATGAGGAGTAAATAGAGTAAAAATAGCAACGGCTGGAGGGAGTGAGGAAAGAAAAGAGTGAGAAGAGGAATGATTAAGATAGTATGACAAATGCCTCAGTAAACGGAGGCGGAAAAAGACATGGATAATGAAGAGGAAGAAGAGAGAAAGACGAAGAGAGACGGGAAGAAAACCTTGATGTTATCACTGAGAACATGGCAGGAAAGAAGGAAGAGCGAAAACAGGGAAGGAAGGTCCAAAGCAAAGGAGGGAGAAGAGAGGTTTACAATGGTTCACAAAGGAAAAGCATGTGGGAAAAGATGGAGAAGAAGAGGAAGAAGAACGAAAAAGAAGATTGTTATGATGGAATGTAGTTTACCTGCGCTTATGTCCTAAAAAGAAGAAGAAGAAGAAGAAGAAGAAGAAGAAGAAGAAGAAGAAGAAGAAGAAGAAGAAGAAGAAGAAGAAGAAGAAGAAGGAGAAGAAGTAGAAGAAGAAAAAGAAGAAGAAGAAGAAGAAGAAGAAGAAGGAGAAGAAGAAGAAGTAGAATAAGAAGAAGAAGAAGAAGAAGAAGAAGAAGAAGAAGAAGAAGAAGAAGAAGAAGAAGAAGAAGAAGAAGAAGAAGAAGAAGAAGGAGGAGGAGGAGGAGGAGAAGAACAACACGAAAAAGGAGAAAAAAAAACATGAAAGAGAAGAGCAAGAAGAAGAAGAAGAAGAAGAAGAAGAAGAAGAAAGAAGGAAAAATGTGATGGAGAAGAAGAATCGTGAAAGAAAATGGATGAGAAATTGAAATGTTTACAAACAAATAATAGTAATAACAATTATAATAATACCAGGCAAAATATGTAATCAGAAATAGTTGAGCGAAAAGAAATTAACAAAGAAGAATAGAATAATGATAATAATAAAATGGATGAAAAATGAAACGAAAAGAAAAGTGAAATGTAGAGGAAAGAGACTCGAGACGTGATGACTCAAGCAGTCTTGTGAAAAGGAAACCAGAGGAAAGGAGGGAAGAATACAAGGGAAGAGTAGATAATGAGAAGATTGGAGTACTGATGGAGATAGAGGTGGAAGTGGAGATAGAGGTGGAGGCGGAGGTGGAAGCAGAGATAGCGATAGAGTCGTTGGTGGAGGTGAAGTTAGAGGTGAAGGTAAAGGTGGATGTGGAAGTGGGGGTAGAAATAGAGGTGAGGGTTGAGAAGGAGAAGCAGGTAGAAGTGCAGGTGGGGGTGGAGGTGGAGGTAATGTGTAGGTGGAGGTGGAGGTAATGTGTAGGTGGAGGTGGAGGTAATGTGTAGGTGGAGGTGGAGGTAATGTGTAGGTGGAGGTGGAAGTAATGTGTAGGTGGAGGTGGAGGTAATGTTTAGGTGGAGGTGGAGATGAAGGTATAGGTAGAAAAAAGTGTAGTAAAAGAGACTAAAGAATAACAAAAGTGTAAAAGAACCAGAAGGAAGTGAAGGAGTAAGAGGAAGAAGAAGTGAAAAAAGGAAGATAGAAGAGTAAACGAAGAAGTAAGAGGAGGAGCAGAAGTAGAAATTAAAGAAAAAGATCAGCAGGAGTAGTAGGATTAAATGGAGGGGAAAGAGAGATAGCAACAGTGAAGAGAGAAGGAGGAGGAAGAGGAAAACGAAAAGAGGAAGGAGAGAAAAATAAGAAGTCGGCGGTGGGGGAGGGAACAGAGGATAAGGAGGAAGGAGAAAGACAAGGAAGAGGAATAGGAGGAAGAGGAGGAGGAGGAGGAGGAGGAGGAAGAGGAGGAGGAGGAAGAGGTGGAGGGGAGGTGAAGGGCATGGGATAGCGGCGAGTGGTCATGGGAGCAATTGGCTCCAAGAGAGGATGGGGGAGGGAGGGAGGGAGGGAGGGAGGGAGGGAGGGGGACCGAGACCCTAAGAAATTATTTGATTACATTTTTCTGCAACTCACGCCAAAGATCTCTCTTTGTGCCTTCTCCCTGCGAATCCCATGAGAAAGAAGACTGAGCGCGTGTCCTCCAAGCCACATGAGAACCCTCATCCTTCTGACGCGGCTTGTTGGAAAAAAATAAGTGTAAAAAGATGAGCAGTAAACTGCTGCTCTCCACGTTCACTATTGCGGGGTTTGAACATGCGCGTGGCACGTGTTTAATATAACGCGTGCTGGGGCTAAGGCGCCCTACGCGTTGTGAGTTATGAGTCCAGCAGGCCTTTGTCACAACGCACATCACAAACCAGATTGCCCACCATTAAAAGTGGGCGTGTGGGGGTGACGGTGGGCGCTGGTTCTGGTTATATTAGTAATGGTAGCAGTGGCTGTGATAATAGGGTAGTCGTTGTAATGATGGTTAAAGTAGTTTATAGTGGTGAAAATGAGTTACATAACATACATAAGAACATAAGAATGAAGGAGACTGCAAGAGACCATAAGGCCAACACTAGGCAGCTCCGTATCCATCACCACCTGTCATCCCCATCCATAAAGTTGTCTAATCGTTTCTTAAAACAACTGATAGTTTCAGCGCTTACTACATGGTTACTAAGTCTATTCCATTCGTCGATCACCCTATTAGTAAACCAATTCTTGCCTATTTCCTTTGTAAATCTAAATTTGTCCAGTTTAAAACAATTACTGCGAGTCCTGCCCTGTTGTTTTAATATGATGACCTTGTTTGCATTACCCTTGTTAAAGCCTTTGATCCACTTGAACACCTCTATTAGATCACCCCGCACTCTGCGTCTTTCCAGAGAATGTAAGTTAAGGTGCCTAAGCCTCTCTTCGTAAGGCAAATTTCTGAGTCCATGTATCATTTTGGTCATTCTTCTCTGTACTGATTCTAGTGAATTGATGTCCATTCTGTAGGACGGAGACCAAAAATGTACCGCATAGTCAAGGATGGATCTAACTATCGCTAGATAGAGTTTGATAATTACCTCTGCACTTCTATTCGTTACTGTCCTAGCAATGAAACCTAATGCTCTGTTAGCTTTATTCCTGGCGCTAATGCACTGTTTCCTGGTTTTAAGGTCCGGACTCACTAGAACTCCCAAGTCTCTCTCGCACTCAGTTTTCTCTAAAAGCGTGTTATCTAAGCTGTATCTATTTTCGGGGTTGTGTAGTCCTACGCTTAACACGCTACACTTAGAGATATTGAAGTTCATTTGTCATTTCACCGACCATGTGAACAATTTGTTAAGATCATCCTGCAGAATCTCTGCGTCGTCTAATTAGGCTTCCTATTTTAGTGTCGTCCGCAAACTTACTAACATCACTATATATCCCATCGTCTAAGTCGTTTATGTACATAATGAACAACAAGGGAACCAAAAGAGAGCCCTGGGGGACCCCACTTGTAACATTGCCCCAACTAGATTTTACTCTTTTTAGGGTGACCCACTGTTTTCTGTTACTAATCCAAGCTCTAATCCATTCTAACACTTTTCCTCCTATGCCATGGGCTTTGATTTTATTTAGTAGTCTCTGGTGTTGCACCTTGTTGAACGCTTTGCTAAAGTCAAGGTAAATAACATCGTAATTATCATTGTTATCTGACGCCTTATATACATTAGTGTAGAAGGATAGCAGATTAGTCACACATGACTTACCCATGGAGAAACCATGCTGTGTATCACGAATTAAATTATGTCTTTTGATGTGTTCTCTGAGTCTTTTAATATTACTGATTCAAGCATTTTTCCTATAACCAATGTCAAACTGATTGGCCTGTAGTTGCATATAGACGACCTATCTCCCTTCTTAAAAACAGGGACAACGCTTGCCTGCCTCCAAACAATAGGCACAAAACCAGTGTCTACCGATTTATTAAATATTTCAGTTATCTGGTCGCAAATTTCAAATTTACCCTCCTGAAGTCTTTCAATGTGCTTGACTACTTCTTCTTTACTAATGCTGATATTAGATAGACTGCTTTCTTCATCCCCTCTGAAAATCGTATTGCAGTCAGGTACTTTATCTAACCTCTCATTAGTAAACACCGAAAGAAAATAATTGTTAAACTCCTCACTCATTTCTGCTTCCGATTCTATCATGACATTTTAATCGTTTTTAATTGGTCCTCTTCTTTCTTTATTTTTTGTTCTATAGAGATGAAAGAAACCTTTAGGGTTGGATCTTGCTTGACTAGCAACCTTAATTTCATAATTACGTTTCGCTGTACGTGTATTCTTTTTAACCAGCTTTGCCATTTCGTTATATCTTGATCTAATGTGTGTTTCCCCGTTTTTTATTTTTACGTAAAGTCCTCTTTTCATTCCGATCGCGTGTTTCAATCTGTCCGGCATCCATTTGGGAGTATTACTATTTTTCCGTATTGACTTCAGGGGGATAAATGTATTTTGTGCATTAATAATTAGATCAGTTAGATTGCTATACATTTCATCCAAATCGCTGACCTATCTGTTAAGCCCCCGCCCCGAAGTGACCTGACCCAAGGTATGCATATTACTTTTCATGACCCGACCCCTGGTCAGGTACCGAGACCTGACCACGTCGACAATGTCAGAAACGTCCGCAACGTCCGTATAACATTTCATATTCATTTTCAAATAGGTTTTTATATTGTCAAAGTTTGCTCTCCTGGAGTCTGGACTTGGACGTTATTCGTAATTTTTAATTCTTCCCAAATAATATTAAATATTATTTCTTGATTATCGCTAAAGCCTAAACTATCTCCCACTTTTACGTTACTCATTAGGTGCTTATTATTAGTTAAAAGTAAGTCCAGAGTATTTTCTCCCCTCGTAGGATCGGTGATCACCAGTTTTAAGAAATTATCCTGCGCCACATCTAGGAATTTCTTCGTTTCCTGATCTCCTATTAACATTTTCCAGTCAATGTTTCTACAATTAAAATCTCCCATGATCACAACGTTATTGTACTGGGACGCTCTGCGAATTTCATGAATCAGGGGATCAGTCTGCTGAATGCTGAGGTTAGGAGGTCTATACAAGACGCCAATAATAACTTTCTTATTCTTGCCAAAGAATTCTCTACCCAAATAGATTCCTTAATCGAATTGTTGATAATACAGTTTATTGTATTTTTAACGAAAAGTGCTACACCTCCCCCACTCCTGCCAACCCTATCCTTGAGAAAAAAAAACTTATATCCTTCTATTTCGATTTCTGGAATGAAATGTTTATCAGCCATGTTGATCCAGGATTCAGTAATAGCTATAATATAAAAATTATCTACGCATGCTTTACCTCTCAGCAAATAAATTTTATTAATTATGCTTCTGCTATTTGTATATTAGGCTTTAAGTTTATCTTCCCTCCACCTGCTTTGGTGATTCTTTTCACAGTCCCTCTAAAAGTTGTTCCTATTGCCTATAGTATATTCCGATACTTCCCTCCCCACACCCCAACTCCCACGTAATCTACCCGAAAAAACCTCTAGGATGCCTACTTCTCGTTCAAGGGCTTCAGCAAGGAGCCGAAATCCTCTGGGCGACAAGTGCACCCCGTCCCTTGTATATAGATGATTCTTACCGTAAAAGCTGTCCCAGTTGTCGACAAATGCCCATCCATTGGCCTTACAATGTTTTGCCAGCCTGCAATTCATTGCAATAGCCCTGGAATGCCACATATCTCCAACTCTACGCCTTGAAAGGATTCCACATACAACAGGAACACCTCCCTTATTCCTAATCTTGTCTAGCGCATCCCGGAACCGCGCAAACAATTCCTCACTCCCTAACTTACCTATACCATTGCTCCCAGCACTTAAGCAAACGACAGGGGTCTTAACTTTCCCTACTAAACACTCTTCAATCCTATCCCTAACACCTCTTATCCCCGCGCCGGGGAAACACACCTGGGTCCTGTTTCCTATCTTTATCACAGAAAGCCCTGTCTAAGTACCTCACTTGGCTGTCTCCTACAACCAAAATCTTACCTGTGGGCAGGGATCCAGCGTCTGCTCTTCCCTTCTTTTCTTGAATTTTCTTTGTTTCTTCTTCCTGTAAACCCGCTAGTGCTTGAAACTAGTTCTTACAATCGAGCGGGGCTAGAGAGGATTTTTTTTCACTTTTCCGCATCTTATTTGTCACCGTTTTCCATCCAGGCTCCAAGCTAGTTTTGTCTTCCGTATTTTGGGCCTTCGAGCAGAGAACTCGATTCTCCTCTTTAAGGCACTTTACAGCATCCTCCAAGGCTTCAATTCTACTAAGTAGAGATTGTACCTCATCGGCGTTGAACACGGTAACACAATCAATCGCCATATCACTATTTGAAGCAGCTACTCGGTTGACCTGACCTGAGTGACGACTACTGCTCAACTGCTACTACTGCTCAACTGTGATGTTGAGGGTCATTTTTATTTTGTTTGTGGTGGTGACTACGAACAGTGATATTTGTTTAGGTGATAGAGACAAATGTGTGCTAATGTTGGAATGATAGTGTTGGTGGTGGTTGTGTTGGAAGTGAGGCAGGAAGAGAAGGTACTGATGATAGGATGATAATTATATTGTAGGACAGTAGCAATGGTGATGACAATGATGATGATGAGGATGAGGAAAAGGGGAATGAGGAGGCGGAGGACGACAAGGAAAAGGAGGAGGAAAGGAAAAGGAGGAGGAGGAGGAGGAGGAGGAGGAGGAGGAGGGGGAGGAGGAGGAGGAGAAGAAGGAGGTGGAGAAGAAGAAGGAGGAGGAGGAAGAGGAGGAGGAGGAGGAGGAGGAGGACTATGCATAATGGTTGAGATAATAATAATATGGGAGTGATAACGGTAGAGGTGGAAGTGCCGATGATGGACATGTTCGTAGTGACAATCCCACCTGAAGGAGGCTTTGGCGTGGCCAGCAGTGGTACCGCGGGTCGTGGTCACGTGGCGTTCTGTCACCTTTTTCCCTTATAAGGAAGTGTGACGAAAGTATAGTCTGCATACAAGTACATGATGCAATATAACGTTACACTCATTTGGATGGAATAAGATGTTAGAAAACAAAA
>NC_134808.1:21780285-21782785 GCF_046742065.1 Oratosquilla oratoria | reverse complement strand
TCCCTTATCTTCCCTTTCCTTACCTTTCCTCCCGTTCCTTTCCCTTTCATTCCCTACCCTCCCCTTCCCTTCCCTTCCCGGATTTTCCTTTCCTTTCCTTTTCCCTTCACCACCTTTTTTATACTATTTCCAGAACCTATTCATCTGTAGCCTCTGCTACTAGCACAACATTCTTCTTATTTTTCTTTATCTTTTAGTTTTTAATTTGTTTCACCCAGTTACATTTGTTCTTCTTTCTCTCTGTTTCTCTTGAGCTTTGTCAACTAAACTTGTACACTTTACAAAGGATTACAAAGGCGGAGCATGCCGACAGGAGACCTTTTGATCCATATCTAGGTCGGATGCGAAAAAAAAAATCATATTAATAATAAAATAACAAACAAAAACTATGTAAAACTATGTAAATTCCCTCCGTCTTCGTCCTGTCTCACCTTCTGTCCATTGTGAGCGAAAGTGTTCATATGGACAGAAGCGCTGGTAAGCTACAGCCCATAACATAACATGTTGTCCATCAGCTTCCATCCCGTATTCTTTCACCGTGTTCATTTCCCTATTTTGAGTAATTCTGTTTTCCTTGTTACATGCAATATCTTAGTCATCTTTCAAAATTTCTCTTAGTTATGTATTATTTTCTATTATCAATTTACCTTTTTTCATTGATGCCTTATTGATATATAACTTACCTCTCAGTTTTGTTTCCAGCTTTCTTTTTTGGAGATATTTTTCTTTCTCTTATTTCCTATTTTCGTGCAATATTAATTTCTTTTTTCCATTTTTGCAAGTCTTATCTATTGTCCTTCATCCTTGTCTTCCTCTCATTAGGATCCAAACCCTCTCGCTCCCCATATCAAACCTCTTCATAAATTATCTTTAATCTTCTGTCCTCTTCTCACTTTTTCTAAATTTGTCATAGATATATTTCTCCCATGCAAATTCATCGCCACAGAATTTCAACTGATCCTGTACCTTGCCAAAATCGTATATTGAGAAGAGCCAATTGAACGTTGATTATATATATATGTATAAACGTGTATATGTACTTATGTATCAGTCCATTTATAACCACTCTCTATTCACACCTAAATTTTTGTACCTTGTTTTTTGGTTATCACTTCAAGTTTTCACCGTCTGCTTCTGCTTTCCGCATTATTTTTCCACATCTTTCTTCAATCGTTCTTTACGTATGCCCACACCATCGCACCATTCTTTCATCAACTCCATCTGCAAACTTTCGTTCCAGCCCCACTTCCTGTACTAGAGAGCTTACAGATGCGTATTTGTCTGGTATTTTTACCTAACAATCACCCACTTTCCTACATTGGTGGTCAAGCCCTCAATTTCCTATTATCTCGTATGACACTTACTTTCTATGTCCACCTGTGTCCACATAATACTACTCTCCATATATCAATCTTATGTCAGTTATAACTCATTTCCCTTTCTGTGATTTTCGAAATCTTCATTTCCTTTCTTCAGTCACGAATCCACCCTTTAATCCCTACATTCATCGACTTCCTTTCCGCTTGCCTGGTCCCCATTCCCCCATCCCCATTATCACAGAGTCATATCCCCTTCTCCCTTCCCCCCCTTCCATTCCTTTCCTTCTCCCCTGTCACCCTTGAGGGTGTCTGCAGAAAAGGTTGCCATATGGTCACTGTGATTGATTATGATTCATCATTCGAACGCTATTCTCACTCGGCCGTCATTACTAACTCTTCTCCTAATGTTTTTGTGATGATTCAGTTCTACTTCGTTTGCATATCTATTAATTTCATTTGTTGTTATGATTACCAGTCCGCTTTGTTTCGTAAATCTGCATGTTTTTTACTATTATTATTATTTTTAATATATCATATTCTTATGACTCAATAGGCCTGAGGATACATTCATAATGAAAGAGATATTGTTTGTCTACTTCATCTAGATATACATATATATATATATATATATATATATATACATATATATATATATATATATATATATGTACATACATTGATATGTATGCATAAATACATATATATATAAATATATATACATATACATATATATATATATATATATATATATATATATATATACACATACATACTATGTATGGATAAATCCATACATACATACATGCATACATACATGCATACATGAATACATACCTACATACCAACATACATACATGCATGCATACATATATATATATATATATATATATATATATATATATATATATATATATACATATATATATATATGTATATAAATATATATATATATATATTATGGGACAGGTGGAGGGGGAAACACGGGTCTTTATCTGATTATCGCGTTTATTCCTGACCGGTTTCGCTTACAATAGCTTCTTGAGAGGAGCCTCTGAAGAAGCTATTGTAAGCGAAACTGGTCAGGAATAAACTCGATAATCAGATAAAGACCCGTGTTTCCCCCTCCACCTTTCCCATAATTTGTCCCAATGTCTCTACATATATATAAATATATATATATA
>NC_134808.1:21770285-21772785 GCF_046742065.1 Oratosquilla oratoria | reverse complement strand
AAGAAAATGGAGAAAAATGGGAGATAAACCAGTTGTGTTTTGCTAACGACACTGCGCTTGTGGCAGGATTATAGGAGAGATTGAAGAAGTTAGTGACAGAGTTTGGGAAGGTGTGTGAAAGAAGGAAATTGGAGATAAATGGTAAAAGGGGAGAATGTGGCAACAAAGTGGAAGTGAGTATTAAGGGAGAGAGGCTGGAGGAAGTGAATATTTTTACATACTTGGGTGCGAATGTGGCAGGAAAGGGAGGAGTGGAGGTGGACAGAAGCAAGTAAATGACTTAGGGGATTAAAAAGTGTAATGAGAAAGAGACATTTGGGAATGGATGCTAAGAGAAGATTGTATGAAGGAATAATTGTGCCGATAGCGCTGTATGGGGCAGAAACATGGAACATAAGAGAGGAAGAAAGAAAGAGTTTGAATGTGTTTGAGATGAAATACCTGAGAAGTAAGGTAGGGGTAACTAGGTTAGATAGGGTGAGAAACGAGGAGGTGAGGAGGAGAACGGGGATGAAAAGGGAGTTGGGAGATAGTGTTGATGAAAGGGTATTATGATGGTTTGGACACATGGAAAGAATGAGAGAAGAAAGATTAGTAAAAGAGGTATGGAAGGCAGAGGTGGAACGAGTGAACATGAGGGGGCGACCAAGAATGAGATGGATAGATGGGTAAAGGGTGCATTGGGAAAGAGGGAAATACATGTTGAGGAATAAAGGGAGAAGATAAAAGATAGGGTGAGTGGAGAATGGCTGTATATAGATGATGCTGTGATACATGGAAGTGAGTAGATTGGGGATGGGGGGGGTAAGGGAATATGTGTGAATGATAGTTTGACGCAGCCCGTAGGGATTTATCCCCATCATCTCTTTTTCTGCATGAAGGGACGGAGAGTCGCCGATTAATTGAAGCGGCCCTGCTGTGATTGTCCTGTGTCTTGTTGTATTACTTCTGACCCAGGGCAGTGGCGAGATGCAGGGATGACCCGTCATCCAGGAGGAGCCAAGATAAGAAGGAGAGAGAGGGTGAATGGGAGTGGAGTATGTGGGGATGGAATGGGTGGGAGTGGGTTTTATGCCTTTTGTTTTTTTGGCTACCTCCCTTGTAGGGGGGGGGGTGAGGAAGCCGATGGTATATATATATATATACAGTATATATATATATATATATATATATATATATATACATATATATATATATACATATATATGTGTGTGTGTGTGTGTGTGTGTGTGTGTGTGTGTGTGTGTGTGTGTGTGTGTGTGTGTGTGTGTATGTGTGCGTGCGTGCGTGTGTGTGTGTGTATGTGTGTGTGTGTGTGTGTGTGTGTGTGTGTGTGTGTGTGTGTGTGTGTGTGTGTGTGTGTGTGTGTGTGGTGTTAGTACTGTTATTTACTTTTTAATCCCGATGTCTTCCTTTGGTGGACCCTTATCCTAATTTTTTCATCCACAAAATTTCTTTTATATAATCTTTTTTTGTATATTTCTATTGTTTGTCTCATTATCTTTCTCTTTTTTTTTCTTAGTTTTATCTTTTATATCCTACTAAGTTTTTTTCTGCTGCTGAATCCCCACTTCTGATAAATCTCATATAATTTTTATATATTTTTTTCTCTACCTCCCTTGCTGCTTTTCTTTTACATTAATTTATTTAATTTCTTTCACTTCCAATGTCGAAATGGATCGTGATCATTCTTGGATTTTGTTGGATGAATTGATCAAGCATATGTTCAATCTATGAGTATGTACAGTCACAAGCAAGAGTTAAACGATACAAAATTCAAATTCTTTGTCTGACATATTTTTTATACATATTGACGTTGTGAGAACTGTGACGTCAAATTTTTTGTTCATGACAGCACGTTCATACAAATGCACTCTTTTTTATCCATCATCACCAGGCGACTTTATTCACCTAAAGAAAACACCATTTTGCTTAAGATTTAATTTCTCTATTCTCTACTCCATGCTCTTCTCCCTTTCTCTTTCCTTCCCGTTTTGAATCCTTCGCCTTGTCTTCCCCCCGCCCCTCTTTTATTCCCCGTCCATTCACCTCCTCCGCAGTTTCCTTCCTCCTTGACTTTCTTCTCCCATTTCTATTGCCTCCACTTTTACTTATCGTTTTCTTTCCCTGGCTCGACTCCTTCTTCCGCTCCTTCCCCTCGGTCCCCCTTCGGCCGCATCCGTAGTGTTCTATAGTGAGGTCTTTATGCCCCAATGCAGTGTTCTTCGCAACCTGAATGCGAAGAAGAAACGGTTCTGTCCTCTTTGGAATTACGGCGGATGGTTTCTTTATTTCACACTCGTGAGACCACGGTGAAGGGCCAACTCACTTAGAAGGTTTATTCTAGAATCTAGATGTCACCGGGTGATTTTTATTAATTTTAAAGAAAGTTCCTCTAGGATCAACTACTGAAGGATTATTGTGTGCTCTGTACAGTCACGCTGTGACTAACAAAAAATTTATTCTAAATGACTCAAACTGATTCTAAAATTCTTCACTC
>NC_134808.1:21742785-21747785 GCF_046742065.1 Oratosquilla oratoria | reverse complement strand
ATATTTTGTTCAGCCAAAGGCCAAATCCACAGTGAAAGCGTTATGACTTTTATAAACTGGATTTTGGCACAAGGTTGCTAAACTATTTTTTACTCCAGGCTAGTAAGGATGACTTTTATGTCAGTGTCTTACTGCATAGGTTGAGAAGTGTGAAGGAAAGGCTGCATATATGAACAAACAAAGAATAATTCTTGCAGAAAAAGATAAACCAATCAAGAGAATTCCAATCCCCACCTACTGCATGGGCGCAGAATGATTCTTAAGAGGTTACATAAGAAGAAGAAGAAAAAAAGGAAGCTCATGGAACAGATTTTAAACCCACGACATCCAGACATCACATCACTCGCTCGCCCACAACTCCTTCCACTGATGTAGTGCCCTGATTCCATCCTTGCCACATATCCGCCCTGAGATCTCGTCGTCGTTTATCTGGTCTAGCGCCTTCACACATCCGCTTCCCATCGTGTCGAACACCTGATGCGATCCTTCTCGCTCCTCCAGTCTGAGTATCTCGAGCATCCGTCTCGGATTGTTAACACATCCATCCGGGCGTGCTTGCTTCTTCGTCCGGGACGTCTTGTATATCGGCTTCAGATTCCTTGTAGGAACAAACCCGGTCTAGTCGACCTTTCCGCCCTGGACACTTCACACATCCGTCCTGGGTCGTGACCTCCCCTAGTCTGAGCTCTTCATGTAGTGTCTTCAGCGTGTTTCCCGGCTTGGATCACTCGTGAAGCCGTATTCGGTCTCACTCACAGACTCTCCTGAGATCATTCAAAGCCTTCAGGGAGCAACCTCGAAAAGTTATTCTTTTTTCTTTTGAATAACATTTCTCAATGTGGAAATACCCTCATAAGTCATAAAGGTCATTTCCACCTAGAGGTATATGAAATTATGAAAACAGTATAAAACACACACGCTCTTTAAGCACCTTTGGCATAAAAGTATAGGGTGACACCAAGGCAGTCGGCGAACGTGCTTGTTTGCAGTACATGTCTCTGTTCTTTCCTGGTTTATATATTTCACAAGATATAACTATGTCTTCATAGTAGCTTCTCTCATTGTACACAATACAGCTCGTTCTCGCTGTCCCCTTACGCTAATATGTCAATCTTGTTTCTTTCTTCCCCCCCTCATCCATTCTCTTATTTTTCTCTCTCTTTTTGTGTCTCCTCATCCCCCTCTTGTAACAGAACTATTTACATCCCTCTCTTCACTATCCTCTCCTTCTCTCCTCTCCCTTCCTACAAGCCTTCTCTGCTGTCTACTAAACACTTGACCTTTTCTTCGTCTTTGCTAGCATCCCGGGCATCAAAAGAAACGCCCTCTCACCCACTTCCCAGACACACTTCTCCCATATCAAAACTCAAGTAATTATCCCCTTCTTCTCTTCCTCATCCTCTTCTTCTTCTTCATCCTCTTCTTCTTCCTCATCCCACTCAAAAGCTCACTCCCCTACCAAAACTACTCTGCCTGTCTCCTCTTCCACTTCCTCCGCACACTCTTCTTCCTCTCTCTCACCCCCATCGGTCCTTCCAGACGTGACCAGTTGGTCCCGGCTCAGTTACACCAAGGAGGGTTGACTTTCGTCGCTACGCAATCAGGAGTCTTGGCTGTAATAGATAGCCTCTTTCCGATGTTGCGGCCTGGGCAGAGGAGGTGAAAATTGGAGGAGGAGGAAGGAGGAAGAAAAGGAAGAGGGGGAAGAGGAGGAGAAAGAGGAAGAGGAGTATGATGTGGAGAAAGAGGTTAAGGAGGAAGAGATGGAGAAGAAGAATCTGAAGAGGAGGATGAGGAACAGGAACAGGATGAGAATGAGGAGGAAGAAGAGGAAGAGATAAAAAAAAAGGGAAACAGGAGGAGGGGAGGATGAAGAAGAGGAGAAAGAGGAAGAGGAGTTGGATGTGGAGAAAAAGGATAAGGAGGAAGAGACGACGAAGGAGAATCTGAAGAGGAGGATGAGAAAGAAGAATAAGATGAGAATGAGGAGGAAGAGGAAAAGGGGGAAAGTAGAAGAAGGAAGAGATGGAGGAGGAGAAGAAGGGAGAAGATAAGCAAAGTAAAGAGGGAGAATGGAGGCGAAGGAAAAGGATGATGTTGTCGATGATGATAATGAGGAATAGGAGTGAAAGGAATAAGGAGAAGAAGGAGGAGGAAGGGAAGGGGAGGATGATGAGAAAGAGAAAAAGGAAAAATATAAGAGAGAGTAGTAGATGAAGGTTAAGAGAGAAAAAGAAATAGGAGGAGGAAGAGGAAGAGGAAGAGAAAAAGAGGTAGGAGGAAATAAAGAAGGATAGGCAAAGACAGAAAAGGAGAAGGAGCAGAAGAAAGAGTAAAAGAAAGAGGAAGGAGAAAAGGAGTTAACAAAAAATGCGAAAGGGAGAGACAAGGGTAGATGAAAATAAAAAAAAGAGGATAAGGCATTGGAGGAGAAGACGGAAGAGGAAATAATCAAGAGACAAAAGAGGAATGTTAGAAAAGTAATATGGAAACACAACAGGCAGTAATGAAAGATCGAGAAAGTAGCAAGAACTTAAGACAAGTAGAAGAGAGGTTGAATAGTTGAGATAGAGAAAGAGAGAGCGAGGGTGCCTGGGAGTGGGTCGGTGGGTTGATGGTTGATGAACAAATAATAAAGAAGGGAAAAATCAAATTATTATGAGGAGATAAAAGATACAAAAAGAATATTGAAAGGACTTAAAAAGCATAAGTAGATAACAGGATGAAATATTGACATTTAAAAGAAAAATTGGCTAAAGAAAAGCATTTGGTGTAAAGAAGAAATTATTAGAAATCCGGTAGGGAGGATAAAGGGAAATGAGAAAGATAATGAAAATAGTATAATAAAGATAAAGTAAAAAGGTACAGGTAAAGAATAGGGCGAAGAGAGAAAGAAGAAATGGGAGCATAAAAAAAACAACAACTAAGGTTAGGAAATGGAGTAATATGAATATTAAGTGAGAAAGAAAAGTATCATTGCCTAAAACAAAGCCAAAGGAAGAAAGAGGGACTGCAAAACGATGAAAAAATGGAAGAAATATGAGACAAGAGAAAACAAATATTACATAAGAACATATGAAGGAGACTGCAAGAGATCATAAAGCCTACACTTGGCAGTTGCGTGTCCATTATCACCTGTCATATTTATAGACAGAAAAGATAAATGTGAGGAAGAAGAGGAGAAAAGGACACAAAAGGGAGTAGACAGAAAGAATAATGTAGACAGGAAGAAGTTAGGATAGTAAAGATGGAAGAGGGAGTAGGAGGAGGAAAAGGAGGTGGAGAAGGAGGAGGAGGAAGAGGAGGAGGTGGAAAAGAAGGAGATTGCATAAATGGCGACACTAAATCAGGTCCTCGTCGATCGAAAGTGATCCTCGTCTTCCGCGTGAACCCGAAAGCTATCCTGGAACAAAGGGGAAGGAGCCGAAAGAGATGGAGGAACAGGCGAAGGAGGAAGAGGAAGGGGAGGAGGAGGAGGAGGAGGAGGAGGAGTAGAGGGAAGGAAGGAGAAGAAGGACTAGTAGGAGGAGGAAAAGGAGGAGTAGAAGGAGGAGAAGGACTAGCAGGAGGAGGAAGAAGAGGAGGAGTAGAAGGAGGCGAAGGAGAAGGAATAGCAGGATGTGGACGAGGAAGGAAATGAGGAGTGGAATAAGGAGGGGAAGGAGGAGGAAGAGGAGCAGAAGTAGAAGGAGGAGAGGGACTAGCAGGAGGAGGAAGAGGAGGAGAAGTAGAGGGAGGAGAAGGACTAGCAGGAGGAGGAAGAGGAGTAGGGGTAGAAGGAGGGGAAGGAGGAGAAGGAATAGCAGGAGGAGGACGAGGAGGGAAATAAGGAGTGGAATAAGGAGGAGAAGGAGGAGGAAGAGTACAAAGAAGAATAGGAGAACGGAAGAAAAACAAAAGGAGCAAGACCAGTGGAAGGGAAACGGGAATCAGGAGAGAAATGAGGAGGGGAGTGAGGAGGAAGAGGCCAAAGAGAAGAAGACCTACGGAGAAAGAGCAGCAGTATGACCAGGAGGAGGAAGAGGAGGAGTAGAAATGGAAAAGAGGAGGGGGTGAAGAGGAGGAATAGGAGGAAGAGAAAGAGAAGAATAACAAAGATTGGAAAAAGATGAACAAGAATGGTGAAGGTGATGGAAGAGTATTGGGAGAGCTATCATGACTGTCTAAGGTTTAGGCAGACATTATATTTAAAGGACTTTTGCGACACCCATACAAACCAGAGTCATATAGCATTACTTTACTATTTGTGATTAATTTCCTCTCAAATATGAATTATTTTCACTTTTGATTTCAACTATCCCTCTGTTAATCTGCCTTTCTTAAACCTCTAATTTACGACCACTAAGATTCTGCCTCCTTTAGATATTGTCCCAAATGACAGAAGCCGTGGTTGCTTCAGACAAAATAATCAAATTAATGAAAATACTGTTTACAGACATGGTCATCTTTCAGGAAGCCCTAATTCTCTATGGCGCTACGTGCCATGCTCTCTCCGATCATTGATAACCTACTGATTTATCAAACCAAACGAAACCTTTTAAGTGGAAATAGTGAAAGAAGCCAAACATGAAAGTAAACATTGTATGCAATTAAGGAAAATAGAGAGAAAAAATGAGATCGAGTCAAGATAAGAAGGATATTAGATGATACCTGAAGACTTGAATAAGAACGTGAGAAATCAAGAACGAAGACCAATGATAAAAAACCTATATCTACATTTATTTGTAACGAAAATGGAAACAAAATCTTCTGTAAAAAATAAAGAGAGAGAGAGAGAGAGAGAGAGAGAGAGAGAGAGAGAGAGAGAGAGAGAGAGAGAGAGAGAGAGATGGACGGAGAGAGAGAGAGAGAGAGATGGACAGAGAGAGAGAGAGAGAGAGAGAGAGAGAGAGAGAGAGAGAGAGAGAGAGAGAGAGAGAGAGAGAGAGAGAGAGAGAGAGAGAGAGAGAGAGAGAGAGAGAGAGAGAGAGAGAGAGAGAGAGAGAGAGAGAGAGAGAATA
>NC_134808.1:21735285-21737785 GCF_046742065.1 Oratosquilla oratoria | reverse complement strand
AAACGTGAATCTTTATCTTTTTCAGGTTATCACCTGGCAATTCTTTTTATCTTCGTGGCCCCCCACCGGTGGTAAAAGTGTCATAGTACATTCTGGAGGAGAAAAATAAATGGATAAAAAACAAAACTGAAAACACGGTCCGACACTTTGTTATACAAAAAAAAAAAAAAAAAAAAAAAAAAAAAAAAAGACGAAGAAGCACCTGCGTTCTACTTGTCTTTCTTAAATGGTAGGGGTCTCTGCTAGTGAATGAACTCACCTGGCGGCAGCCAAATTATTATAATATCAAATAATCCTCATTACATACGGGTTAAAGAATGCGAGACCTTAATTACCGATTTCTGTAACAAAGTCTTGTAGGTATAGACGATGAATATTTACAGTACACTAGTAATGATATGTTCATATTCTACAGCTTAAAGTTGGTGGTATGTACGGAACTGTAAAATATAATCAAGAATGAAAGCTGTTCATTTGATTGGCAGTTCTTGAAGGGTTACATCATACATTTGGGTGAAATTTTCATTATTTTTTCTATTTTATCACAAATTAATGATTTTCAGAAAAATAATTCGCCGAAGACCAATGCAATTTTTGTTTCTGGTAGAACCAGACCATTCTGTTCATCAGGAGATGCACCTCGGTCTAAACAGTGGCTAGACCAATCAAAACATTGTTTAGACCAGAAGCTATCGACTCCCAAATCAAACGAGAGGCTATGGAAACCCAAGACAGACCAAAGGCTTACTCTTAAATGAAGAACAAATGTCACTCCAAGGGACTAAAGCCAAGAGAGACTATTGGTTGCATAATGTTTTACTCGTTGGATTTTTTCAAGTAAATCGCCCTCAAATTATGTTTATTCTGCCAAAACTGTCGCCAGTTACCACTTTCAATTATGCTTCATAGTTACGAGAAATCCCTAGGAAACTCCCTGATCACTTATACCATATGACTATCATGCTTTCTTCTGTAACATTAATTGTTAAAAATATATTTCTAGTAAACAAATACATAGTCGGAGTGTCTTCCACATGAAAGAAGCTACCAGCAAACTACACCCTAAAACAAAATAAATATTATATATATATATTTTTTCAGGGCTAATTGCTAAAAAGAGCTTCGAGTGAGTGAAGACTAAGGGAAGCCCTTTCGATGCAGACGGTGTCAGGTGACAGCATATGGTCTCACTTCCACTCACCGGAGGAGAAGGAGACCTGACCCTCTCCCATACGCCCCAGGGGGGTTTTCCTCACCAGAATAGAATCATCAAGCGGGAGACAGAAGAAATGCATAGGCAATCATCAGAAGTAAAAGTATAAGAACATAAGAACATAAGAATGAAGGAGACTGCAAGAGACCATAAGGCCTACACTAGGCAGCTCCGTATCTATCACCACCTGTCATCCCCATCCATAAAGTTGTCTAATCGTTTCTCAAAACAACTGATAGCTCCAGCGCTTACTACATAGTTACTAAGTCTATTCCATTCGTCGACCACCCTATTAGTAAACAATTCTTGCCTATTTCCTTCTTAAATCTAAATCTGTCCAGTTTAAATCCATTACTATGAGTCCTACCCTGATGTTTTAATATGATGACCTTGTTAAAGCCATTGATCCACTTGAACACCTTTATTAGATCACCCATCACTCTGCGTCTTTCCAGAGAGTGTAAGTTAAGGTGCCTAAGCCTCTCTTCGTAAGGCAAATTTCTGAGTCTATGTATCATTTTGGTCATTCTTCTCTGTACTGATTCTAGTGAACTGATGTCCATTCTGTAGGACAGAGACCAAAACTTTACCGCATAGTCAAGGATGGGTCTAACAATCGCTAGTTTGATAATTACCTCTGCACTTCTATTCGTTATCGTCCTAGTAATGAAACCTAATGCTTTGTTAACTTTATTCCTGGCGCTAATGCACTGTTTCCTGGTTTTAAGGTCCAGACTCACTTGAACTCCCGTCTCTCTCGCACTCTCTAAAAGCGTGTTATCTAAGCTGTATCTATTTTCGAGGTTGTGTAGCCCTACGTTTAACACGCTACACTGAGAGATATTAAAGTTCATTTGCCATTTCACCGACCATGTGAACAATTTGTTAAGATCATCCTGCAGAATCTCTGCGTCGTCTCCTGACCTAATTAGGCGTCCTATTTTAGTGTCGTCCGCAAACTTACTAACATCACTACTTATCCCATCGTCTAAGGCATTTATGTGCATAATGAAGTACAAGGGACCCAAAACAGAGCCCTGGGTACCCCACTAGTAACATTGCCCCAACTAGATTTTACTCCATTTATGGTGACCCTCTGTTTTCTCTTACTAATCCAAGCTCCATTCCTTCTATGCCACGGGCTTTGATTTTATTTAGTAGTCTCTGGTGTGGCACCTTGTCGAACGCGTTGTTAAAGTCAAGGTAAATAACATCGTAATTATCATTGTTATCTGACGCCTTATATACTTTAGTGTAAAAGGATAGAAGATTAGTCACACATGACTT
>NC_134808.1:21717785-21722785 GCF_046742065.1 Oratosquilla oratoria | reverse complement strand
CATCTCCTCATCATTTCATATTGTTTATCCTCATTTCCTCAACATCCTTTCATACTTCCGCACTTTTCTCTAACTCACTCCTCTAACTTCCTCTCCTTCTCACTTCTCCCTCAACTCCATCCCCTCTCATTCTCTCATCTTACCTCTCCCCTCCTTCAGCCTCGGCCTCGCCATATAGCTGGTGAAGTGCAATCCGCGTGCAAACAGAGACTCATCCAAAGACTCAACATTTGGTGTTTGTCTTGAGTGCATTGCTGCAAGATGCCGTCCAGGCTCCGCTTCCTTCTCCCCCACCAGCTCTTTGTACCTTTGTCGAGAGACGGCCTTTTGTGTCTTGCAGACTCTATGGCTCCTACATCGTTGTCTTATGTCTATCTTTATGCGTGTATTTGTTTACCTATCTATTATATCCATGCCTTTACTTATTAGGTCACTTATATATTTCTTCATTTATCATTTCATGCATTCATTCATTTATTAATCCATTCGTCTATTCATCTATTCACACACTTGTCAACCTATCCACTCACACACTCGTCCACTTTCTCATACATACATCTATTTATCACTTTATTCACCCATTCATCCATTCGATTATCCATTCATCTATTCATTCATCCATTCAACCATTCTATCATTATTTCTTATATCTATTCAGCTAATCATTTATTCATCCTTTCAGTCGTTCATCTATGAACTTGTTTTAATCATTTTACCAAAGTGAAGTGTTCAAGGAGTTGCGGCCGTCATCTTTGCCTTGTGTGCTTGGAATGTTGAAAAGGGAGTGAAGTGCAGGACTCGAACCCACAACTAAGCTATTAAGGAACACACCTAATTGAAGTGGTCAAGCGTGGTCACAAGTTTCTGCAATGTTCCGCAGTCGCTGTACATAAACTCCTGATGGTTTGGACCGTTGAAAAGCCCTCTGTGAAACACTGTCCTTACCACAAAGCAACAATGACACTCACCTCCTTAAAACAGGAATCTTCTTCAAGATGAAGAAATGCATCTTTACATTAGCCAAGGATTCATATTTGTACGATCTTTTTTTATTACTATTCATTATAAAGAAGAAACATGTACACGGTAAACTGCGGTACTGTCACCACAGCAATAGAGCATCATTAACAAAGACAGGGTTGGTGACCTTTGTATTGCCAATGGAAGTGTTGGAAAATGTTGAGGCGAAGATGGACCCTTTCATCATTCCTATATCAACAGTAAAGAAGCCGAATATGTCTCCTTCACGCTTTATGCCTCAGCCTTTCCTAGAGCATTAGCCAGATAAGAGTTCAATAATCTTCCCAGTAATCCTACGGATCTACAGTAGAACGCGGAGCACCCCACGGCTCGCCGAACCAAGCGCCTTATGTGATATATATACATAGATTACAAGCAACCCTTATGTGGTAAGCAGGATTGTAGATGAGGAATAGGATAAAGATCAGTTTAACTTTGCTTGAAGTAGATCCAATAATTAAATGTGTATATATATATATATATATATATATATATATATATATGTATCTCTCTCTCTCTCTCTCTCTCTCTCTCTCTCTCTCTCTCTCTATATATATATATATATATATATATATATATATATATATATATAATAAAAAATCTGATTTTCACATTATCAATGACTATAATCTTGACCTTTAGCCAACTGCTTCAAACAATTAAAGTGGTTATAGAAGGACTTTTCTCTGCAGAGTTTAATGTCGATTGGTCCAGTCATCTAATCATAAAATTGTTATGATAGAGAGATAAAAAAAAGAAAAAAGAAAATTGCCACCCACATCAGACCTCGCTCGGCAGCAGCTATCATAGTGAAGTTTGATATTTAATTCATCTATGAAAATAGCACTCATTTAGTACCGTACACAACTCTCTATATGTTGAAAATATTAAACACATATTTATCTGCAACCGAATTTGTGAAAATGTTTGAATTTGAGTTTAACTTTCAAAGTCAGTCAAGGCTAAGAATGTCTATGCCAAGTGTAAACTCATATGTACCTTCCTTAATGTCGGTTGCAAACGCTTTCTAGTTAAGGTCCTACTAACAAGGTTGTCACACTGGGCTACCTACATCCTACCTCCAACCTCCATTTGAATAACTAGAATATGACTTCGCTTGCATAAGTCTAGACTTCTCTAGGAATATTTCAACAGTATGTCTAGCATTCGTATAGGTTTACAAGCATAGCATCATTCATCTTTGCTATATATGATGAGAAGATAATTTGGAGATTTCAAAAATAAAGTATCGTAACAGATATCGTTTTTTCTCAAACGAACCCACAACAGTCGATGTTGGTGAAGCCTGTGGAAGCCCAATGTGATAGTCTCTTAAAATAGAAGACCTTAAGTTTGAATTTTTACCGATTTCTAAAACTATCTACAAAGTACTACTGTAATAGAAGATAACTGAAAAGGAGGGGAAAGATAATTTTGTTCCTCATATAAACCACACTACTGTACATAATTTTTTTTAAATAAATATCTACATCTTTGGTGACCTTACCTTTGGCGTTCAGCCAATCGCTTTTAAAATTTAACGGAATCGCATAAGGGTCAATGAATACCTTTCCTAATAGTGGCATGTTCATTGATCCAGAAGCATTCCCGTAATAAGTCTAAGAGGAAAAGTATAATCTATGTAAGCAACTAATCAAAGACCTAACTAGCAAGCAAAAAAAAAAAAAAAAAAAAAAAAAAAAAAAAATACCCAAATCAACACGTTGGCCGTGAGGTCTGTCCAGTAACGAGGTATCGACGGGCTTAAATCTTAACATAAATTATATGGATTCGAAGCAGCAAATTAGCTTAGTAATTATGATTAACTTACTGGAACTCTACTAGTCCTGTCTTTTATTTGCCTCTCTTTGATTATTAGTATTTTCACAATTCAAGATCTCCTATTATAACAACCTTGTGCATAGCGTTCACTGCTATGTCCAGCAACTTCCCAATTCACAGTTAAGAGCGCACTGCGGATGTACCCATGCTAAAGGCGATCAACGACAAGTAAATTGGCTTTGCTTTTGTCGCAAGCAATTACAGGAGGAATGGATATGATTACACCTTGTAATTTCGAGTGGCGAGTCACCTCAGTTATTGCACTACTCGCTTGCACTACTCGCTTGCTTTCACCATTAACGACGCCAATTTAATTTTCAAAGGTTTCTCACGCGATCGCTTCAGCTTGAAGTGGATCTTCCCATTCATGAATGTGTATTTACCCAATTGTTGTATGCATGAAAGGAGCCATGCTCCTGGGGACCGGACTTTTCGTTTTCTTTATCTACCATAGTCGACTCATAACTACTTCTGGATTCGTTCATGTTTTTAGTTTGGACTGTTTCAGGAATTGGGGTATCCGTATGGAGAACTGCGTTTCTTGTGTGTGTGTGTGTGTGTGTGTGTGTGTGTGTGTGTGTGTGTGTGTGTATGTGTGTGTGTGTATGTGTGTGTGTATGTGTGTGTGTGTGTGTGTGTGTGTGTGTGTGTGTGTGTGTGTGTGTGTGTGTGTGTGTGTGTGTGTGTGTGTGTGTGTGTGTGTGTGTGTGTGTGTGTGTGTGTGTGTGTGTGTGTGTGTGAATGTGCATATTGCCAAGATGTTCTCAGTTGATTTGATACTTTCTTATTCTACCTATCTCTTCGGAAAGACTCCTAGAATAAAGATGTACAGTAATGACTATTTGGAAAAAATATATGGTTAGTGTGTGTCACTGTATGTGATCTGATTGTATATCCTCAAATTATTCGACCTTTTGAAGAAAAGTGTTTCTGTTGAAATTCGACACAAATAATTGAAACTGTTTCACTACTTTAATAATTTTGCCATAGATGGAATTTTGAATGACGTATATTCATAAGCTTAATGAATATTCAAGTAAGTTTGTACTAATATTATATTCACGAGTTTCCTGTGTATGAACATGAACTGCAGCCAATTAGCAATTTCATATGATAATTCAACCTAACACATTCTTCCGGGGATAGTAAAGGCATTGTCAATGTATCGTGAATCCTTACTTATGTCACTGTTTGAATACTATTATAAGACAACATAGTAACAATGATTGGTAATAATTGCATACAATAAGCCCAATACCGCAACGATTACTCATTTATAATTAATAATGAAATGTCATAACTCCTTCCAATAACAGCACTTTAAATGTTTCTTTAGTTGGAACATGTTTATACAATTTTATTTGAAAATTGTGCATACGTACAATACATGAGCAGATGAATGTAAAAAAGAACACTCGACTCCTCTTTTGATGTGCGTTGCAAAGTTCGCTTGGTTTTTTAATACTTCCTACCCCGAACAATGTAATCATGATTTTTCTCTCTAAGTGGCTCTAGTCTCTATCTAAATTACATATGGAGCCCTGTATACTTGAAAGAGTAAATCATACATATGCATTTGAAAAATAGTGCATTTTGAAAAATGCGCACTTAAGGCTTAGCTCATACACACATGAAGAAATAGTCTCACATGCAATCACACACGCACACACACACACACACACACACACACACCCACACACACACACACACACACACACACACACACACACACACACACACACACACACACACACACACACACACACACACACACACACACACACACACACACACACACACACACACACACACACACACACACACACACACACACACACACACACACACACACGTACACCTATCATACATGCAATTACTACACTTGTATTTTTTCAGTCTCATTCAGGATTGTTCTTTAATTTTTTATGATTATAGACATCAATTATAATTGATTTACTGAAAAGAAATCTTAACAGTTCATTTATATCTTACAAAAACTGATCTTTAAATTTAATTTGGAATTTATTGCAGAAGTAGAAAATACATTTCATATGAAACACATGCAATGATGATATTCAATAATAGTTTTTAAACCTTCCCCATTCTAAGTGAATTCGTTAGCTGTTAAAGGATACATC
>NC_134808.1:21705285-21707785 GCF_046742065.1 Oratosquilla oratoria | reverse complement strand
GAGTATCTATGTGAGTAAGTATACGCACAGATACACACACACACACACACACACACACACACACACACACACACACACACACACACACACACACACACACACACACACACACACTCATACACACACACGCGTGCGCACACACACACACACACACACACACACACACACACACACACACACACACACACACACACACACACACACACACACACACACACACACACACACACACACACACACACAATGAAGACGGGACCCCACGAGCATAGCTCCCCTTCCCGTAAAATACAACTAGGTAAATACAACTAGGTAAATACACACACACACATACACACACACACACACACACACACACACACACACACACACACACACACACACACACACACACACACACACACACACACACACACACACACACAGAGGGAGAGAGAGAGAGTTGTCTCATCTTCTTGTGCAGTGACTCGAGGGCTGCAATCAGGGCGTCACACGACTTGGCAAGAAGTACAGCAACATCGGCAAAGACAAGGTCGGTGACCTTAGTGTTGCCAGTGGATGCTCCGCAATGACATTGATCGAGAAGTCTGCCCAATACTCAGTCCATGTGGGCGTTTAAGTGTTGTGGCTTGGACACACCCCTACCTCACTTCTCGATAAAGAGGACAATATATTTCGTCCATACTTTACAGTGCTCTCTGTCCCAAAGTACAGGAAAAACTTCACGTCAACAATCTTGGTATGAACCACACGGATCGGCAGAGGTTAACATAATTTATCAAGATATAATTTTTTAAACTTTATCTTAATATTAATATAGTTTGCAGGAGCCCAAAAGACCACGAAACGCTAGGTTCCAATGACTTATGAGCCTCTGTTCTGGCCTCTAGAACTTCAGTAGATAGGAGTGAGCTCACGCATGTACTTTGCCCTACACAATGAGTAATGTGAAAAAGTTGCAAGCCTGCCGGCCTCTATTCCCATTCCAGATAGGGGCGACTGGATTGCCAAACGGCCGACAACAGTGCATACAGTCATGGATCATGGCTCCTTCTCCGTCTCTGAGCAGTTTTGCGCTGACATTGCAGATGCTAGCCACATTTCCATCTCCCAACTTACTCATAATTTCCCTAATCTAAAAAAAAAGGGAATTTTTTACGCATTGATGGATCGGAAACCGTCGCCCAAACTCCATCCAGGGAATATTTGCTGCTCGGAGGACCAGCCACGCTTAACTAAACGAATTGAGATGCATACCCCTCCACGTGTGACACCAGTTGTTTGTCAACCTTTCATACAATGCTCACTTGAGTCACAGATGGGGCAAAGTTTCTTCATGGCTCGACAAGCTGATCTGAGATCATTCCCATTTAAACTTGTCTCAACATTATATACTATTTTCCTGGCATAATTCTCCATATCCCATCGACAGTTGCTTTAGAGTTCCGTACCAGTCCAGGATCCCAGCTGATCTATCAGCACAACTCAGACCTTCAATCTTCATTGTCTCACGCAATGATATAACCACTCCCTAACCTCGAACGATCTCCAATGTACTTCTGCGCAGATTCCAAGGTTAAAAAAAAAAATCTTTAGGACTCTCAAGTATATCAAACACTTCGAATTAATTGACAAATACTTTCACATATTCTTGAGCACACGCTTAATCTTCTAGACATAAAAACCTGGTGAATTACATATTCCTGGAGTTGACACGAATGCTGAATGTTGCAACGTAAGTCTATGATAAGTCCTAAAGAACTCGGCATTCTAGAAAACTTTATAGCTCTTCAGGATCCTCAAACGAATATTACAAGTATCTGACTGATCTCTTTTGTCACAGCTCTGATATTATCATATCAAATATATTGATATAGCTGTCATCACCAGTACTAGGAACCAATTACCCTCAACATCCTGGATTTTACAAAATTCAGGAGATAATTATCGATTTTCCTGGTCTTAGAGCCATGAAGACCAACACAGCAACACATGCTGCATAGCCGGTTCTGTTAGTGCAAATAATATTATTGATGAACAACAAATCTATCCCGTAGAGACCACTACTCAACGATAGGGTACAGGCTTGGCATAGAGAATCTCCTCTTCCAGGTTATATGTTTCAGTAGGAACATCTACTCGAATGACAGGGATGATGCCTTAGGTATGTTTTAACCTAATGCTGGTACATTGTGACTAGTTGATGAAGGTGGAAAAAGAAGTCACGGGTCTAGTTCCGAGTTTCTGAGTTTATTCCTGACCGGTTTCGCTCTATGCTTTCTCTGAAGAAGCATAGAGAGAAACCGGTCAGGAATAAACTCAGAAACTCGGAACTAGACCCGTGACTTCTTTTTCCACCTTCATCGTTTTAACCTAAATAGCAATACGTTTATGAGTAAGAGTAGTTCTTATAATATGTACATATCGTATTAGATAAGGCTACAGCTACCCTGTTGATATGGTTCAGTTACTTCGGCAAGGCCTGAAGTAGGTGTAACCATTG
>NC_134808.1:21687785-21695285 GCF_046742065.1 Oratosquilla oratoria | reverse complement strand
GGAATGGTGAAAATAAATGTAGTGGCAATGCTTGTGGAAACGTAAAGATGCTTCATAGATGGAAGTGTATTAGAAAGGTTGAAGAAAATGCTGTTCTTCGTAGTTCAGTGCTTCAGAGTTATGTTTTCACAAGTCGCAGAATTTTGATCAACCCTGTGTTGAACCTGATGAACTCAGTACTACTTCATTCAGATTAGGGCAAAGGCAGAAATTAAGTTAAGATTCATTTTAAACTTGTAATCGCACCAACATGTACCTTAGTGAGTAGAATCATCCGGTGTTAATCAAAATATTCGGTTGGTTATTTTTTCAAATTTTATTATCATTATCATTATTATCATTATCATTATCATTATCATTATTATTGTTATCATTATCATTATCATTATCATTATTATTATTATTATCATTAATATTATCATTAATATTATTATTATTATTATTATTATCATTAATTATTATTATTATCATTATTATTATTATTATTATTATTATTATTATTATTATTATTATTTATTATCATTATTATTGTTATTTTTATAATTATTATTTTTATTTATCTATTTCTTAATTTCGTGTTTGTGGAGCTGTTACCCACTCGGACCTCAGTCTTGCAGGTGGCACGATACCGGAGGAAGCTAATATATCACACAGTGACGTCACCAAGTCACCTCAGGTCCGAAGAGAGCAACGGTCGAAGGCCAGGACTCAGACTGGACGCCCTTCCTAATATCTGCGCCACGCCCAGGATTCGAACAGACGCCGAATTCACCGCGCGGTTACCAGACGTACGCTCTACCAACGGAACCACGGCGGACCCCTATATTGAAGCTAAAATGAACGAATGAAAAAGGAACGAGCAATGATAAAAGGGACGATGATCATAATCTTTAGAAATGAAGGAGTGGAATATTAATAGGAAGAAGTGATGAGGGACTGGGATGGAAATAAAATGGTGGAATGAAGACAGGGATGTAATTAGAACACTGCAGTGAATGTGTGATAGAAATGTAAAGTTTTAGATTAGCAGAATTGGTGGACTGACGAAATGTTATATCTGATGAATAACGAGGATGATTGCATAAGAAAAAAATATTTGGAGTCCAGAGCTCTCTAGCTGACTAAATAAAATCAGGTTGGGCAAGCAAGAATTAATTTCTTAAGGCAAATACCCTTTGACCTTGATTGACCCATCAAGATTGAAATTACTTAATAGAACTTATTCTCAATATCGTATTTAGGAAAAGAATTAGAGACACAGAGGGAAAATAATACAGAAAAACCACAAAGCCAATATATATTAAACACTGGTGTGTTATGCGGAGTTGGGGAGTAGAGGCGTGAGAGTGAAGAGGAGTTGGTCGAATGCACCGTATGAAGGAGATGGAATCTATTGCTGGAATAACGAAATCACGTTCAGTATAGTTAGCTTGAATAGCCGAAGGGTATTTGGGACGAAGAACTGAATGGCTTAAATGCTAGCTGGAGTACTCGGCTGGAATGACAGAATGGTTTGTAGGTTACTTCGATCGAAGAGAGAAATTATCTCTTTTTTTTATTTAAGAAAATGGAATACAGTTGTGAAACAGAAGAACATGAAGACATTCAGAGAAGAGAAGTGTAATGGCCTGAACTTGATAAAAGCTTAAGTGGTCGGAACGACTGAGTAAAAATTAATATAGAATGAAAATGAAAAGCCTTAGAGCGCGATAGGAAGTTTCCAGTATGAGTTGAAATATGTTAAACAAAATTAAATGCAATGCAAATAAAAGAATGTAGAACTACGTGTAATGTGAAATTTATTTCCTGATTATTTTTGTTGACGAATAAATAAATAGATATTTAAATAGATAAGTAAATAGATAAAAAATAGATAAATAGATGGAATATAGATAAAATAATATATAAATAAATAATAATCAAAAAGATAAAACAAGTTAATTGAATAGATAAGGAAATAGATCAATTAACAAATTAATAAATGAGTAAATGGGTAAATAAGTAAATAAATAAACAAATAAATGTAGATGAGTTGATAAATAAATAAGTTAAGAGATTGATAAATGACTATGGATAAATAAGTACAGAAATAAACAGATAAATATAGATGAGTAGATAAATAAGTAATTTAACAGATTGATAAGTGTGGTAGTAGTGCTAACTTCTTTAGTATGAAGCATAACGTATACAATAGTAGTGACTGCGTGCCCCAGATATAATCTGCCTCATTCGTTTCCCTGACTAGGAAGTATCAATGATAGATCACAATAAAAAATTTGCAAATGTTAAAGCATCCCGAAGCTTTTTGACTTGATTGGAATTGTACATTACATGAAATGATGGGAACCTGTTTTTAATCTTTTCATTATGGTGATGAACTCTACAAATATCACTAAAAGCAAGTGAGTCCGGTCATATCATCATTTTGAAATCTGAGTAGCGTCTTGATTATGACAGATTTAGAATTAACGTCCCATCATGGGAGTTGTCTTTTATGAACGTAACTATTATGTTTCCAGGACCATGTATTTACTTATGTACAAAAGCAAGAAAGGAAACATATCACATTGCAATATATAACAAATCAGTGAGATTGACAAAACATTATTTATGCTGAGGAAAGTCAAGGTGTGCGTTGTGTTTGGGTGTAACTGCAGGTTGGTATGGGCTTCAGTATTATTTTATTTATTTACAGAAGAATAAGAAGACGTAGAAGCAGGTGAAGGAGAGAGAACAAGAGCAGAAGCAACACTAAGAGCAGAAGAAGAACCAGAAACGGGCTGGAGAAGGTGTTGGTGAAGCACTAGGAGTAGGAGCAAGAGGAGGAGCAGATGCAGAAGCAGGTGCAAAAGTAGAAGTAGGAACAGAAACGGTCAGTGGTAGATGTGGATGCAGCACTACGAGTTAGGAGCAAGAGGAGGAGCAGAAACAGTAGTACAAACAGAGGCAGGAGCAAGAGAATGAGAGCATACATATACCAACATACATATACCAAAGGCTTTTTCCGCAGAAGCGGGAAAAGGAAGAAAAGAAAAATAAAGGAATAGAAGAAGAAACAGGAGAAATAGCAGAAGCAAAAGAAAGATCAGTAGGAGAAGAGACAGGGATCATGAATAGATTCAGGGTAAGTTGTGCATTCATGCGCGCACGTGCGTGCGTGCGTGTGTGTGTTTGTATGCATGTGTGTCTGCATGTGTGTGTACATGTGTATTTACGTGTGTATGTGTTTGTGTGTGTATGCAGGAGTATTTGCGTGTGTGTGTTTTTTATCGAATGTCTATGATTTATATTTCCCTTCAGATATATGAAGAGCCTATTTCCAGAACTCTATCTCTTCAGTTGGTACTTATTTCTTTCACCTTTCACATAACGTCTTGTAACTTTTTTTAACATAACTGCATGGATACTGGGGTCATATTTTTTTCCTGTGATGAAACAATGATTTCAGTTACCAGACCCAGTGTATATAACAAGAACTGGAAGCCGTGAGCCACGTAATACAAGCACTAGGATCTATGCACCACTAAGGAACCAGCCACAAAGTCAGCCAATCATACCTACATACACACATCAACAGCTGTATATATGCAAACACACACACATACACACACACACACAAACACACACACACACACACACGCACACACACACACACACACACACACACACACACACACACACACACACACACACACACACACACACACACACACACACACACACATATATATATATATATATATAATATATATATATACATATATATATATATATATATATATATATATATACTATGCACATACAGAAACATATATGTAGAGGCCCATAAGCAATTGGATATACACACAACACACACATACACACACACACACACATACATTCATAGACAAACCTGAATAAGTCAAGGACAGCATTGTACTTTGAAATCTGTATTCTGTAGCTTGGAACACATTTGTTTTATTATTTTTTAGTCTTTGAATCTTTTAAGGTTTAATACAACTTGAACTAGCTGTGAGTCTGTGTAAGATGAAATAGACTTGAATTAAATAAGGAGATAGCCTAGAGAAGTAAGAATGTTATTGACGAATGGTTCTGCACAAGCCCCTCGGGCGATATTCTTTATAAAATACATAGAAACCAACAATATTTAATGTAATTAGATCTGTAAGACATGAACAAATAAGTAAAGCCATTCTGTTGCATGATCAAACGTCATGCATTGGGTCTGGTAGGTGGACGTTGCATAGAATCATCGCCATACCTCTCACTTCTTTCTGGAAGTGTTGCCCCAAGAGGCTGACATTCGGTCAAGATTCCTTTCTACTTTTGAATATCTTTCCCCTGATTTTTACATAAAGGAACCAGCGACTGAGCCTTCTCCTATGAGCGGATAACAGAGAGAGAACCATATTAATACAACCCAAACAGTTGTCCTACAGAATGCGATTTCTCAGAGGGAGGGTAAATGTAACGTTGATGACTATAAAGGGACGGAGGGTTTTATTCACTAAAACTGAAGATAGTAAACACGAGTATTATCATTACCGAACAACATTCAATCACCCAATAGCAGATTAGGATGATTAGAAGACGAATGGAAGATATTGATACAAGTCTTTTTACAAACATACAAATTGAAACGCATATGTTCAACTACATTCACACACACGAATAGATACACACTCACAGGACGACAGACAGCGACAAACAGACAGACAAACAGACAGACAGACAGACAGACAGACAGACAGACAGACAGACAGACAGACAGAGACAGACACACGCACACACGCACGCACACACACACACACACACACACACACACACACACACACACACACACACACACACACACACACACACACACACACACACACACACATACACACACACATACATACATATACATACGACACGCCCACGCACGCACACACACACACAACACGTGCACGCATGCAGAGACACTTGTACAGGTGCCCATATTCAACCACTCACTTGAGGACGCACACTCACATCCGCATCGGAACTAGATTTATTCATTATGAACATACAGACGCACAGAGGCAGTCAAGCAAGCAGAAGCAATCAGGAGACCCCCAAGTTTCGTTCTCACCTGCACAATTAATGACGATTGCCGAAGTTGGGGTGGTTAGGGGTGTGGGGGTGTGGGGGTGTGGAGGAAGCGTGAAGAAATTGCGACCTTTAGTCTACTTGTTTACCTAACCTTACACCCGTCTTTATGCTCACTCGTCTCTCCTTGCTTTTCAAGAGCTTCTATACCATTTCCCGATCCGTTACCCTTTGCTTTTTTTTTCATAGTAGTTTTGTCTGAAACTGTTTCATCTGTGCTCTAGCTCTCTTTTCTTTATCATAGGTATGCCTGGCATTGCTGCAACCATGTGTTATAGCTCCCCTAGCATCTTAGTTACCAGTCTCCTTCCACTTCCACTAATAGTCTTTGAATAATTAATCTACTTTTTTCAAAATCTCTTGTATTCATTTTTAGGTTAACATTTTATTCTCTCTTATTTTAGGAATTCTATTATATACACATACACTTACTGTAAGACTTATTCTTTCAAATTTCACTCCCTTATAATATTAAGCCTTTAGGTATATGGGAAAATACCAAAGGGGTTGCCGATATTAAAAGAAAGAATAGAGAAGAAAAAAATGGTGATATGATAACAGCATTCAGAAGTATAAAAAGGGGGACGTGATTGAGAAAAAATATTTTCTTATGTGACACACAGGAAAAATCAGAGGACTTAGAAAGAAACTGAAAATAGGGTATATGAAGTATGTACGGAAATATCGTTTTTTGTACAGATGCATTGATTCACGGAACAAAATAAAAGGAGACAAATTAAAGTGAAATTTGCATGATGTAACGTCACATAGTCCTTATACTGCTTACAACGGCCACATCCGTGACTATTTACCTTGGGAAATCTCCCATCAAGGCAACTCATACTTTAAACAACACTTCCAAACAACAGATAAAACCAAACTGATAAATGCAATTCACATTGCGCGCCACACACAATCGCTACTTTTAGGTATGGATGGTTGAGGATCACAGCTCTCGCAATGCATCCTCTCTCAGTGCATGTTCTTTATATAAAACAAAGTATCTAATCTATATACTATGCTATCGCCCTGAGGTTGAACATGACTGATCGAAAGACGAACAGAAAGGGTGTTATTAGAGCTAAAGGTAAGTTCTAATTGGAGATAGAACCCATAACCATATATATTCTGATACCCTATCACTCCAGGTACTTGGATAATTATATTTCATTACAAGATATTTTGGTTAGGGTTAAGGATAAATTTAGGTGGGGTATGGTTAGGTTAGGAATTATTCACGAACTCCTCCTTGGTTTTAGCATATAGACCCCTATAAACTTATATATTCTGAAACCTTATAACCCAAGGTAGTTGGATAACTATCTTTCATTTGTATCTACTACAATAAAGTAGTAGCTTCTGTCTGTCTGTCTGTTCACGAACTCCCCCCAAAACCATAACCCAGGCTAGCATGGATAAGTATATTTCATTTCCAAAGGGTGTCTCCCTCCTCAAATGGATTTTTTTTCTTAATTAACATTTTATTTTTGTTACCTTTTCCATTGAGTTATATTGATACGTGTAACTTTTCTCCACGAATTCTATCAAAATTAAAATTATCATATTCCCGCAGCAACGCGTGGGTAATTTGGCTCTCTCTCTCTCTCTCTCTCTCTATATATATATATACATATATATATATATATATATAACATATATATAGCATATATATATATATATACACACACACATATATATACATATATATATATATATATATTTATATATATGTATATATATATATACATATATGCGTGTGTGTGTATATATTACAAAGGATTACAA
Source organism: Oratosquilla oratoria (assembly GCF_046742065.1). Lineage (NCBI taxonomy): Eukaryota > Metazoa > Arthropoda > Malacostraca > Stomatopoda > Squillidae > Oratosquilla > Oratosquilla oratoria. The sequence goes on along the minus strand of NC_134808.1, from coordinate 21,688,370 downwards.
AGGCGGAGCTTACCGACAGGAGACCTTTTGGTCCATATCTAGGTCGGATGTGAAAAAATTATAATAATGACAAATAGATAAATATATAAATAAACGAATAAATAAAAACGATAATAAAGTAAATAATAGTAAATAAAATAAATGCATAGGTATAGTTAAATGATAAACAAACAGGTAAATAGTAATTAATAATGAATTCACATATAACTAATAACAAATGAGAATCAAGCAAATAATAAACAAACAGACAAATTATAAAAAAATATACAAATAATTTAAAATAAGTGAGAGTCATTACAGCATCTTGCTTAGTAGCTTATCTAAATTATTCTTAAAGCTTTGAACTGAACTACATTGCACTGCCTTTGTAGGACGTTTATTCCATTCATTAACTACACGGTTGGCGAAGTTGTTTCTACCCACTTCCAAATTAAATCTATTCCCTAACAGTTTGAGACCATTGTTTCTTGTCGGATTCTCATTCAATGTAAAAATTTTGTCACTTATGATGTCATCGATTCCCTTCAGAATCTTAAAGACCTGTAACAAGTCACCTCGGAGTATAATTTTTTTTTTAGGGAAAAC
>NC_134808.1:21675285-21680285 GCF_046742065.1 Oratosquilla oratoria | reverse complement strand
GACAAATGATTGCTTTGATTTTGTTTTTCATAATTATTACAAAAATTAAGAACAATTACGGATAATTATAAAGGAGGAGCATGCCGACAGGGGACATTTTGGTCCATAACTGGGTCGGATGGGAAAAAAATATAATAAACAAATAAATAAATAAATAAATAAGTTATGATAATATGAATAATGATAGATAAATAAATACATAGGTGTAGTTAAATAATAAACAAACAGGTAAACAGTAAATAAAAATAAATAATAATAAATGAAAATAAACCATTTTCATTTATCATTATTTATCATACACTTTTATGAAATAATAATGAGGCCTGGATATACATTGCATTATTTCTTTTTCCGAAGTCTGTATCTATACGTAATAAAGGTTTGGAAAAAAGTCAACTTGAAAACATTAAAGACAGGAGGAATGAGGAATACCCCAAATACTGGAGATTAACGAGAGGAACCTCCTAAGACTATCGAGAGACATAATGAAGACGAAAGAGAGAACGGGGAGAAAATGATGCAAGTAAGAGCATCAAGAATGAAGAGAAATGAGAGATGAAATACAGGACTTAGGGACGGCCTGGAATGGAAGGAAATGACTATCCATGCGACAGAGATGACGTGCTAGACAAAAATAAAAAGAAGTTTAAGAGAGAATAGGGTTATAACAAGTTGACTGTCGATCATAAGTAGAAAAAAAGGAATGTGCGACCGAGTCAGATGCACATGAGAGTAGAAACGAAATTGAAAAGTCGAGAGAAAAAAATCAGGTGTATGTCTTCAGATCAGCAGTACTTTCAGTGAAGGGCAGTTGGAAATACAAGAATAATGAAATACTGAAAATGAAAAGCAAACAATATACAAATAATAATGAGGTGTAATTAAACATAACCGAATGTCTTCATGCCCTCACCATAGGGTTAAAAAAAGAAAGAAAGGAAAAAAAAAAGTATATATATATATATATATTATATATATACATATATATATATATATAATATATATATATATATATTACATATATATATATATACATATGTATATATATGTATATATCACTGTCCAGTAATGTCGTTACACATAAGTAATTTCACTAAAAACCCAATATAGATGGCACATGAGATGTCTTGTCCATGTTCCCTAACTTTACCTCTCTCATCTGTATATAAGATATGTATGTTCTCTTGTCTATGTATTCCGCTTGAAGAGGATCACAGCAAGTGATCGAAATATACGGAAATTCATTATTTCCTTCTTTTCTTAAATCCAAATAATAGTGGGTTTTTAGTGCACATATATATATATATATATATATATATACAAGTTTCCTCTCCCGATTCTACCTCTAGTCGCCATTCCCTTTGTCCAGAAAACGAAGATAAAGATCGTACAATTGCAAGAATTCTATTTCTACTGAAAAAAAAAAAAATCTTGACTGAATAAATCAATGTATGGAATATAAAATAAAGTACGATAGCAGAGCGATATTGCCTACATGGATAGAAGCACTGTTAATATGCACTCCATAACAACAACAAATAAAATGTATACGTAATGTTAGTCATCTAATCCAACACACCTGCACACACAGGCACGCAACCCCCTCGAGACACACATGTACATACAGCAAACACACATACATACATACACACACACATACACTCTCTCTTTCTCTCTCTCTCTCTTTCTCACGGGTATATAGTGAGTTTGAGGAGAATGAAGGTTATAAGTAATTATGACCTTGATAGCCATTGACAAGTTATAGTGTGTGGCCGTTAGGTATGGTAGTGTTTGGGGTCTAGTGTCGACAAGCAAACTAAACTCTATATCATTCCGTACTTTAGTTGTTAATAACAGGAGTACGTTTTTATGTCGACAATATTTCAGAAATTTGTAGTCTGAGATGATCCTGATAGCATTTGTTGATGTTCATGTTTTCGATGAGTATCTATTTGTATATTGGCTTGTTGTATTGTACCGCGTAATATTTTATGAAGTCACATTGAAAAAACTTTGTAAAAAGAATGCTGCATTTCATATTCTGAAGTATACAGTTTTCATGTGACCATGCAAATTATTCACTATTTTTGTTCTTTTGTGAGTTTAGTTTATTTGTGTCTTTCATGTAGAGGTAATTAACTTGTTTTCTTTTTATAAGTTATGGAAATATATTTACATATGGAGTATGTAGACGATATGCTATAGATTCAAGGGTTGTTGTAGTGTGGAATCTTGGCCACAAATTCACTTATTTTCTAGGGGCTGTATTATTCATCAGAAGTTATCTAAACCTTCGAAAGGGTTATGAGATTCTGTGTTCAATTGTTTTTTTTATAATAGATTTATTAACAACCAAAGGAAAAATTCCGCTATCTTTGCGAAGTTTGTGTAGAACAATATACTCGTATAGTACTCAACAGTTCTTACATATTTTATGTATGTCATTCCTGTTTAGAGAGATGGATTCACGCGTGGAATTTGTACGTTTGGTTGTAATGAGAAAATATGACTTTTCAACTTTATTACAACGAGTTATAACGACAAAACATTCAAATAAAATATCTTTTGGTCCATAATGAAGTCTGAAAAGTCATAGATGATTACCCAAGGAATCCTAAAACTTCAAACAATACTATTTCAATTACCTCATTCATTGGTGACGTGTTTGGGAAATTTGTTTCTACTTACATGTAAGTTAAATCTACGTTCTGTTGCTACCGATTCCTTTCCTGTCTGAATAAGCAGATGGGGTAGCCTTTCCTCAACTTCCTGGTGGATTTCATTTCTAGATTTTTTCTGAACTGAAGTATATTTTGAACTTCTTTTTCACTTTAAATTATACTAGAGTCCTACCTCAGTATTTGAAGTGAGAGAGAAGTTCAAACTGTACTTCAATTCAGCAACAGGAAGTCTGCCTTTACTCTGTGCTTCGTTACTTTTGTCGCCTGTGTCTCAGTCTGCTCATAGGCTAATACTTCACGGGTTAATGGCCTTTCCTCAGCAGTTATAATCTCTCTAAATATGTGATACTTCCTACTCCACTCATTTGTTCTAAGTTGATAGTGTCCCATCGGGAATGGAATTAAACGTACTTATATAAAAAAAGCATACTGTAGTTTTCCCAATAAATCTTATTTCCTCCTACTGAAGCTCGTCTATTCACTTTTTTCTAGTCTTATGGAGAGGTTGCTAGTGCAGTCACGTCCACATATATTTCTATGTGAACTGTAGCAAATAAGAATAAAGGGATTCGTTGTCCTTGTCTGAAAATTGAGCTAGACAGCGAGGGATATCAATGAAAAGAAGAAAAATGTCTTTTCTTGTTTTGATAACAACAATATAAATAATCTTAACACTACAACAAATAAAACGTTAATAAACAAAATCTTTGTCTACGATTGAAAAATGCCTGAAGATAGATATTAACGTTCAAGTAGATTTAGGAAGTATAGTTTACCTCGACTAATGTCACGGATTCAGTAGGTCGACGATAAAATCGCAATAGAGAGGAATTAGAAAAACAGGTCCATAAACTATAGCGTACAGGGTCTGCATTAGCTTCTAGTCATATCTCGTGAACCAGAATGTGGGCAGTGTCTTTGTACTTTCTGCGCTAGGACAAAGTCTTGGTATTTTGATATAACTTGTAAACCTGTTTAAGTGAGAAATTCAGTCTTTCCAGCAGTCTGGCTTTATAGTGGGAGTGTAATGGTACTTTGTGCGCTAGGACAACGTCTTGGTATTTTGAAATAACTTGTAAACCTGTTTAAGTGAGAAATTGTGTCTTTCCAGCAGTCTGGTTTTATAGTCTGGATAATAACGGTGCACCTCCAGGTTCTTCACCTTTGATGATTTCCCATTGAAGTAGCTCGGATTCCTCATAGGTTAAAACTTATGACGAACGTATATTACATTATAGAATTTAGGCAGGAAATACAGTCAGTCTCCCTTTCTCTCTCCCTCCCCTCTCTCTCTCTCTCTCTCTCTCTCTCTCTCTCTCTCTCTCTCTCTCTCTCTCTCTCTCTCTCTCTCTCTATATATATATATATATATATATATATATATATATATATCTTTCTCACTCTATAACTCTCTCTCTCTCTCACTATCTCTCTCTCTCTCTCTCTTTGTCTCTCTCTCTCTCTCTCTCTCTATATATATATATATATATATATATATATATATGTATATATATATGTATATATATATATATATATATATTTTTATAAATATATATCAATCTCTCTCTCTCTCTCTCACTATCTCTCTCTCTCTCTGTCTATCTGTGTATCTATCTAACTACGAGTATTTGTTCATTTATCTATCGGTCTATCTACCTCTCTATCTCTCTTTCCGCCTCTCTCTTTCATCCCCTCTCATGTTCTCTTTTTCTTCCTTTCTGTAGTTCCTCGAAATCTATCCATAACCTCCATATCCCATTACCTATACCTCTTCTTCCTTTCATTTGAATTTCATTCCTCCCGCAATCCATACGCTATTCTGCTATTTCTTTTCTACATAAGCACAACACTCTGTACCATTTTCGAAGTCTATATTTTTTCTTCTTTATTCTTCCCAACCGCTCTTGTTCACACTTGGCACATACTTCTTGCTCCCTCCTCCTACTCTTCATTTCAAATAGTGAAGAACCTGTCAAGGGTCTTCTGGAGTCCTTGACGCAACTAACCTTACGCAGTCCCTAATCACAGGTTTACGATATCTTGCAAATGAACATTATCTTTAAGTGTTGGAGCGGAAGGGTGCCAGAGGGGTGACTTTAGAATTGGTGAAGACTTGAGAGGGTTTTCGCTCACTCTCGGTGAGAACGCATGCCTGCCGAACAATAAAACATGCAAAATATTTATGATTTGTGAAAACCTGCAGAGGTCGACCCCGCTACAGTGGACAGTGGAAGGAAATTTTAGATACGGAAGATGATATTGTAGACGTGATTTTATCATTTAAAAGGATGTAGTCTGATTGATTGTGGGCTTTGACTT
>NC_134808.1:21667785-21670285 GCF_046742065.1 Oratosquilla oratoria | reverse complement strand
CGAAGGGATTTCTCCCCGTCCTCTCCTTTTATGCAATGGGGGGGCGGAGAGAGGGGGGTCGCCGATTTAATGAAGCGGCCTTGCTGTGGATGTGCTGTGTCTTGCGACACTGCTTCTGATCCAGGGCAGTGGACAAGGTGCAGGGATGACCCGTCATCCAGGAGGGTGGAGGTGTGTGGAGTGTATTCAGGGATGGAATGGGTGGAAATGATTTTATGCCTTTCCATTTTTTGGCTACCTCCCTTGGAAGGGGGAAAAAACCTTGGTATATGTATGTATGTATATATGTATATATAATATATATATATATATATATATATATATATATATATATACATATATATATGTATATATGTTATGTATATATATATATATATACATATATATACATTATGTATATATACAGTATATATGTATATATATATATATATATATATATATATATATATATACACAGACGTATATATAAATAATATATATATATATACATATATATATGTATTGTGTGTATACGTATGCGGAGGATGCATGTATGTATGTATGTATGTATGTATGTATGTATGTATGTATGTATGTATGTATGTATGTTATATGTATGTATGTATGTATGTATGTATGTATGTATGTATGCATGTATGCATATATGTATGTATGTATGTATGTATGTATGTATGTATGTATGTATGCATGTATGTATGTATGTATGTATGTATGTATGTATGTATGTATGTATGTATGTATGTATGTATGTATGTATGTATGTATGTGTGTGTGTATGCATATACAGTATGTATTTACTCAGTTCAGAAATTGATCTTGGACAGAAGAGGAATGGACCTCCTTTTAGTTTCCTTCCCTTCACTTCAGAGTGCTGTTTATCCTCTAAGTTGTGATAAACGCTAGGCATTGTCAGTCTGTTCAAGGCCGGTATTGTCCTCAATCTGAGGATAGGTATTACCTGGTTTCTGGAGATCGGTCCTCTCCTGATCATTTCATTCGTGAGGGAAATGGAGAACTGGATGTGGTTGTTAAGCTGAATGAACTCACCTGGTATTTTCAAGAACAAAAGCTGGCATTATGTTTGTTCAGGGTTTCCATTTTTTCCATAATTTGTCCATTTCATCAATGAAGCTAGTCAGCTGTTTAAGCTTATTCTAAAACTAGAATAAATCAAGCCAAAATTGGCGTGATGTATACGCCAGAGGTGGTGACAGAGGAAGACAAAAATGGGGTCAGTTTTGACGAATTTACTCAGTTCAGAAGAAGAATGGGCCTCCTTTTAGTATGTATTCTATGAAAGAAAACAAGTTGCACTTGTGTTGAAGGTGTCAAGATAAAGTGAAGAGGGGCGGTCGGCGTGGCGTGAGGTAGGCATGTGTAATTGGTGAAGCAATACAAAGATTATACGGAAATAACAATGTAAGTATTTTCCAAAGGCAGGAGAAAGGGGGAGGCGATGGAACTCCCTGAAACAAAGAGCAGCCAAGCACGAGAGTGAGAGGTTAACCTAAGCTGGGCGCGAGGGCGGGCCGGCTTCAGGGTTTGGGGACAAGGGGTGTAGGCAACCGTGTTTCCCTGGGAGGGAACCGCTGTGCACACCGCATGACTCATGGCTACCTGTGACGTCACATCCGGTCAACGCCATCAATGGCTTGCGCTCTCACTGAAGGACGTATCATTCGAGGTGACCTCCTCGCAGAAATCATGTTTCACAAACCCTGTTTGACTTCATATATCCCTTGAAGTCATCTAGCTCTTGGCCAGTGATGGACGGAAAACAGAAAAGGAAAGATATATGGAAGAAACAAATGGAACGCGACGCGGGCTCATCTCCTCATCACGTGACTGGGGTCCACCCAATCATCTGCGCTCTTTGTGACGCTGAACAAAGAAGGGCAGGGTCACCTCGAGTCTAGGCAGTGAGGGTGTGGGAAACTTGTTCCGGTATCGGACGGTCTGGTCAGCAAGTGAATAGTTGTAAGTACAACTACCGGAGAACCAGTCCACTTTTGTTTTCGAGAAGACAAAGATGTGTTAAGCCTTCCATGGTACCTGGAAGACCCTTCGATGTGCATTAGTGAGGCCTGGCAAAGTAATTTCATCCTTGTTCTTCTTACTTAGACAGGTCACTGGTCAAAGCCTAGCATGCATATGTAATGTACAAAGAAAAATTTCCAGTAAGATGTTAGTGTAAAAAAAAATAATAATCAGTTACTCAAAAACATAGTAATTTGTTGAAGATATCAAGTGGATAAATGCTTTATATTTCTCTATTTCTTAAATAAACTTAGAGAAGAAAAAGAAGGTTTGATTAATCAAACAGTATAAAGCCATGAAAGAGAAGATCGAAAATGACAAAAGCCAAAACAAAAGGAAGTTAGCCAGGGGAAATTAAATTTACAGAGTTTTACCTTGGAAAAAAAAACGTGTATAAAATCATAATACAGAAAAGAAGGACAAACGATGCGAAATGTGGAGGGAAAAAGGTGAAGAACAGTTG
>NC_134808.1:21660285-21662785 GCF_046742065.1 Oratosquilla oratoria | reverse complement strand
GTGTACACCTGGAAAGGTGAGGAAAGGTTTTAAATTTCGTATCAGAATATTCCCCAAATACGAAAACCTTGTGGCTTCATTAGTCTAGATATGGGAGGAATTACTATACCTTCTTTCTTCTTTGAGTATTTCATATATTTCTTTATGCACTAGTTCTCTTATGATTGCAGAATTTTTCGCCAACATCGCTGTATTAATGAAAAAAAAGAGAAAGATACATCTGCCAAACTCTGATATATCATGGACCAACTACGGATGTTCTGAATAACGGTGCTTGAGCCTTGCTTGGGCCGATGTCGCACTGTCAGTTGCCACCGTTGCGGATTGGTAGCTATAGCAAATTCTCCCTTATCCCTCATTAAACTCGAAAGGTTGTGGTGGTATTTTAACCAGGGGAAGATGGTGGTTTATTACGTAAAGTTCTAGTTATTCAGGTGATTTTATTAAGCTAATTGAACTTGCCCATATCATGACCGCACCCTACGAGGCCGCATAGTGTGGCACCAGCATTTGAATGAGATTCCCCCCTTCTCATACATTTACTGTTATACTATAGCTACTGATACTTGGATGAGGTCCGAGTGACTACCTAATGAAGTGGACGACAAATAAATCCGGACATTCTACCTCTGCCTCTTAAGTGAGAGCAGTGCTGATTACTGTTCCCCGGTTTCCGGTGACATCTTTTCCTGTCCGAGTTAATTGGTCACCTTTGTCGCAGACCTAAGCATCCGCAGGCAAGAGTTTTATTTGACATTACTTTTCCATTATATTTTTTCGTTGTCGTTGTTTCTGAAGTTTCACGTAATTGTAAATGGAAATAGGTGAATAGATAAAATATTTATGAGAACAGGGTGTTGAGGACTAGGTTCAGTGTATGGAAGTAGAAAAGCAAATTAAAAAAAGAATTATATATACATATACTGTATATATTTATATATCCCAAAATCATCAACATCTGATAAATCCTCCTCGCTATCTTTCCCATCATGATGAACATTACATCCGTAATATAATGTTTCTTTACGTTTCTAATAAAACTGGAATATTCATATGAAGCCAGTGATTAAAACCTTGCATTCATAAAATGGCCAATTGAAGGGAGGCCCCCAACAAACCATTTCACGAGCCAAACAGCCGTCCAGCCAATCTACAGGAATGTCTCGACTGAAGGGGTAAGCCAAAAAAGGCTTTACACTGAGAATGTCATCCGCGCATGAAAAAAAAAAAAAAAAAAAAAAAAAAAAATCTCCATGGGTATAAGGATGCAAATACAAATGTAAATAAGTCTGAGTATGCGCATGTACAAGTAAACTGTGTACACACACACGAACGCTCACACATGCGCGCACACACACACACACACACACACACACACACACACACACACACACACACGAATCGGTGGCGTAGTTGGTAGAGCACTGAACTGCCACGATAGTGGCCTGGAGTTCCTGGTTCGAATCCTGCCCAGGGCCGAAATTATTTCGGTACCGCTGCGCTTCGGGTCGTTACTCTGACTCTCGTGGGCGGGGAGTTGGGTGTGTGTGTGTGTGTGTGTGCAAGGTGTGTGTGTGTGCATTACCCATAGATCGGACCTACGAGCTCTGAGCTCTCTTCCAGGAGGGAAATAGCTGTTGATCACGAGTCCAACACGTGATCCAAAGACCAAGTGAATACACACACACACACACACACACACACACACACACACACACACACACACACACATGTATATATATATATATATACACACATACACACATATATAAACACAGGTCCTAGGATCCGCCTCCTATCAGACTTGAAAAGGGATCACAGCACAAGTACAAATCGTCACTGGTCCTTTGAGCAAAGTCGTGTGTATGCGTATATATATATATATATATATATATATATATGTATATATATCTATATATATATATGTGTGTGTGTGTGTGTGTGTGTGTGTGTGTGTGTGTGTGTGTGTGTATGTGTGTGTGTGTGTGTGTGTGTCCGTGTGGGATCATAGCATTACCAATAAATTGGGCCTTATGAGCTATGGAGTTCTCATAAGGGAGGGTAACAGTTGACTCACCACGACCATGGTGAATCACAAACAAGGACACATACACACACACACACACACACACACACACACACACACACACACACACACACACACACACACACACTCGGTAGCGCGGTTGGTAGAGTTCCCGACTGTCACTACGGCGGTCCGGGTTCGAATCCTGCCCAGGCCTGAAATAATTTTAGTATTAGCGCGCTTTGGGTCGTTACTCCAACTCTCGTGGGCGGGAGTTGGGTGTGTGTGTGCGTGTAAGGTCACAATATTACCCATAGATCGGTCATACGAGCTCTGAGCTCTCTTCCGGGAGGGAAACAGCTGTCGATCACGAGTCCAACACGTGATCCAAAGACCAAGGTGAATCACACACACACACACGCACACACACACACACACACACACACACACACACACACACACACACACACACAC
>NC_134808.1:21640285-21647785 GCF_046742065.1 Oratosquilla oratoria | reverse complement strand
TAGGAATACCGATAGGATACCTAGGTTATTCTTGGTCATATAAGACTGAAAAGGTAAAAGATAGTGTACATATAGCTTCAGTTAAAAAGGAAAGACGTAAAAAATTATGGTGAATAACAGTGAAATATCCTAATATAAAATTTTCACAGAAAACAAAGTGAATAGAATGTATTCGACTTCAAAAACAAGGTAGTCAAATAATCCGGGTTGGTCGTTCGTGTTGTTATTTGTGTGCTCAGAAACTTGAATGCCATTAGTAAAGATGGAAACAGGGCCTAAAGAAGAAGCGATATTCAACAGAAAGGAAACTCTAGTGCAGGCCACAAATATTGCACAAAAAGAAAAAGGGGTACAAGAAATTACAGAGTATGTTAGCCAGGAGATGAGAATCTTATTCAAAACGGTCATAATTTCTGTCTTTTCCCCTGTGGGGACGGCCGAGTTGATCATTTGAATTACATCGATGCTACTAGTAATTCTTTCAATATATATATATATATATATATATATATATATGCATGTATAAATAGTTGTAAGTGTGTGACCTTCTGCGTGTGTGTGTTTGTGTGTGTGTGTGTGTGTGTGTGTGTGTGTGTGTGTGTGTGTGTGTGTGTGTGTGTGTGTGTGTGTGTGTGTGTGTGTGTGTGTGTGTGTGTGTGTATGTATGTGTGTGTGTGTGTGTGTGTGTGTGTGTGTGTGTGTGTGTGTGTGTGTGTGTGTGTGTGTGTGTGTGTGTGTGTGTGTGTGTGTGTTTGTGAGAAGCTGAGAAATGGTAGTCAGTTGTACAACCTGAACTACATTTGTACTTTATCACATGTTCCACCCCACCTCCCTCCCATCCTAAACAATACCGGGTGCCGACCGCTTCCCAAGTCGGCCGCAGCACGACACAACACACCAATTAGTGATGCCGCCAATTGGACGCGAGCATGCACACAATACAGACAAACACACGCGTGAGCGACCACGCGGACACCAGCTGAAGTTGGAGGGCCATAACTTAATCGTATGCAGATGGCACCGCCACTTGGGCTCTTAACCTGACTCTGCCAACCGCCCAATAACCTGCCTGGCTCTGTAGTGCCAATACAACATTAGCATATCAATCAGGCGTCCCGCAGATAATTGGTTCGCGTCCTACTAATTATGCGCTCTCTCCATCCCTCACCCGATTTCTCACGCATCTCAATGTCGCACCGTTCTCACGCATCTCACACATTCCTTTCCCTTCAATCTCAAACCTCCCCCCCCTATCTCCCCAGTTTCTCACCCCACCTCACGTAAATTCAGCCACCTCCTCTTACCCTACCTCGTCCTGTCCAGATGCACAGGTCTCTTGTGTGGTCCGTTCATCCTGTCTGCCTGACTATCCACATTCCCTGTACATTTCCTGTCTGTCCAAGCAACTGTTCTCTTACCTGAGCGTTGGCTTAGGCTCGTCCATGTCTGCCCTCACCCTTCTCTCTGTCTCTCTGCATAATTCCTGCTTCATCCTGTTCTCCTTCCCCTCTCCCTCTTTCCTCCTTTTTTCATTTTCTTCATCTCTCACTTCTACATGTCTCCCTTTCCTTGTTCTACATATTACTTCCTTTTCTTATAACATGTTCCTTGTATCATAGGTCTTCATGCTTCTTGTTCATTTGCTTGCTCTCAACCCCTTTCCTTATTTAGTTTCTCCTATTCCTGTTCTCTCCCTTAATTCCTTCGTTCTTAATGCTGAGCCATCTCTCACCCTCCCTCTTCTATCCTCGCTACCCTTACCAATATCTGTATTGCATTCAGTTGATTGCACTTTCAAGTTTTCATGATTTTTTTTCCAGATAACACAACGTTATTCAAGTTCAATCATTAATCATCTGAAATTTCATGATTTTTTATTTCCTTGCGGACGTTTGATATTCGTATCGTATTTGGACTTGGCTGTCATTTTTCATGATTAAACAATGATTTTGTTTACTTTTGATTCGATTCCGTCTGAACAGATTAAATGCGTCTTTGCATTTCATCAGCGTTCCTTACCTTAATCTTACGTACTTAACATTCAATAACTTTCTCTTATCCCGTAATCTTTGTTTTACTTCATGAACATTTCTCAGCTCTCTATCATTGACTTGTTATATTTTGACCTCCTATTGTTATCACGTTCTAGCAATAAATACATTTCTCTAAAATTCCCTGGTTTGAGTTTATATGTTTTTAATTTCTTCATAATAAACTCATTTTTGTTAGACTTAAGGGTTTCTTACATATATATACGAACACTTTTGCAGGATATTTTTCTCTTTCTTTTCTTTTTGAAAATAGATAGATTAATTGTGGTCTTTTATGTGTTGTAGAGAGTCCGCATAATGTGCTGATTTATTCGATCAAAATAGGTTTCTACATATTTTTCATATTTCAGATGGTATCCTAGGTTATGAACAATTCTTTACGATCACATTACAGTGATTCGTCGATTGGTGAAGGTCAAAGAATTATAATGAACCTAAATATGACCTGCGATTAACGGCATCACAAACATATGTTCTATATTTACTCTAGTATCCTAGTTTATATATAAAAAAAAACATTCAGAATGTTGTTTCTTGCTTCTGGCATTTTCATTTACCTGTAGAGCCTTGAAGATTGAAGTGATAGGAGACTTGATGCAATGCATACATTGGCATTTTGTCTCATACTAATTAAGTTCTTTCGCTCTACGTATTGCATCAAAACGCCTCCTCTTCCACTTCCTCCCTAGTGTCCTCAAAGAAAAAATAGGCCTAATGTGAGGCAATACATTTAAGACTGTGGTATACTTTTTTATATATATATATATATATATATATATATATATATATATATATATATATATATATATATATATATTTAGGGGATAGGTCGATTTACTTTATTCAGGAGAGATCTTTTGAACAAACGGAAGTCTCGATCGGTAAACTTTTTCATTAAGAATAAAACCCCTAAAAATAATGAAACAGTGTGATTATGAATGTATTATGGCACACACACACACACACACACACACACACACACACACACACACACACACACACACACACACACACACACACACACACACACACACACACACACACACACACACACACACACACACACACACACACACACACACACACACACACACATATATACATATATATATATATTTATATATATATATATATATATATATGTATATATATATATATGTTTATATACATACATATATAAACATATGTATATGTATATATATATATGTATATATATATATATATATATATATATATGTGTGTGTGTGTGTGTGTGTGTGTGTGTGTGTGTGTGTGTGTGTGTGTGTGTGTGTGTGTGTGTGTGTGTGTGTGTTTGTGTGTGTGTGTGTGTGTGTGTGTGTGTGTGTGTGTGTGTGTGTGTATACATACATACATAAAGTGAATCTTTAGTAGCAGCGTATATCATACAACTGACTTCCGACAGTAGCACAGGAGTTCGAACAGAGGCTACGCTTGGTACTAGGCCAACCTTACCAAATGAGGTAAAGGAGCTTCAAAAAGACTCCAACTTGGATTTGATCTAATTCCCAAAGAATCTAGGTAGACTGATAACTGCCGTCTTTAACTACTTTCCACAGAGTCCTGAGCTCAACTCGTAGATAATCGGTAAGGTTGGTATGAAACATTGATGGGCTTTCGTCGTTCTATATACCTGAAGTGAATTGCTAGCAGAAGCGTAAACCATGCAAACAATTTCCTTCAGTCGCCCCTTGGTTCGAACCGAGGCCCCGCTTGACACCAGGCCAGTACCTCATCGTTTAATCTCATTGATTTCATTCAGCTGCGGGAAACTACATCCGCAGCAAAAGCGTTATAAGTGATCTTAATCATATCATTGTACTTATACTACTCTGTGCTCTCCAAGGAGTCCGTTCAGGGTGTGGCATACGTCGTGATTTAGCACTAGCCATCTGCCAAATCAACTTTAGTATTTGCCTCTCTCTCTCTCTCTCTCTCTCTCTCTCTCTCTCTCTCTCTCTCCCTCTCTTCCCTTATTTTTTAATTCTATGCACTGTAAACGAAGTGTATACACCAATGAGTTTCACTTTGTAGGATTATAACAAAGATTTTGATCAATTCTATGACATACGGTAGTGCTTTTTCCCATTTTGCCACGCCGAGGTGTCACAGGTGAGAAAGATGAGATGGGGTGGGTGGGTAGGCTGACAGAGGCGATCCGATAATTGAGGGTCAAATTGGCAACGTCGCACTCCGGGGGAATTCCCGCTTCTGCCCCATACTGAACCGACTCCTTGGAGCGAACAGACTTTGATTGCCGCTTGGCGATTATATTCAACTGAAGGGGAAAATCTCACCTGAAATTAAAAGGTTAAACGTACTGGTGTAAACATCCAGATGTATTTTGTTTTCAAGAAAAATGTTAAAGACAACAGTAATCCAAAATATTCATTCCGATGATGTATATATATATATGAAAACTATTACATCGCCCTGGCCTTCTGACAATAATGCAAGTCCTCATGCAGAGTCCACTTCGACGGAATGAAATGTTCTAGTTTCCTTAGGTATCATTTCACTCAACACGCCTGTGTATTCTATAAATTTCGTTCTAGCTAAATTCAAACTATTTGACTTGATTGAAGGGTAAACTCCCTACTGAAGGATATCTCGATTTAAACGAGATTATCTAATCCTTTACTGTGCAAGAGTTTCTCTAATTTTAATGAAAATTCCTGTCTATAGCCAGGGGGGAGTACTTAAAGGTGCCCAGCTCAGTCCCTTTAGGCAGTGAACAACTAATCCAGATACCTCATTCAAGAGTTTAGGATCCTGCTGAAGGGTAACTTGAAGATGACTGAAATCGTTTGGTGCCGGCCAAGGTAAAAATTTTCAAGGAAATAAGTTCGGTCAACAGGAGAGAAAAGGATGAGGATTGTTGTTCTCTCCCCGAACTGATGAAGAATCCGCGGGCGTTGACCCAAGCGCACCACCGTGATGAAGGAAGTCGTTCCAGGTCAGCTTTATTTCACTCCGCCGCCCGCGTTGCCTCTTGTAACCTTTGGAATATCTTGAGGGAATATTGTCCATTAACCTGTGAGCTACACTTATCACATGAAAACTTGCAACTATTACTTTCCATCGTCCCCTTTTTCCTCAACGTTTGTGCAGCCTGCAGGTCAGTCTTGCACTTTGTCTCGTCCGTTTCCTGTGCAGACCAGTCATCAGCAGCAACACACCATCCCCTCATCTTTCTGACTCTAGAGGAAGAACGCTCTTCACGCAACTAAAACAAGTCTTTGTTAATTTCCATGAGAACTCAAATGGAAAGAGAACCATATTTATATCCGATCATATGTACTTCTTTTCTGTCGGAGAATCACTTTTCATTCACAACCGATTTGATGTAATTATTAAACTTTTATAATTGATTTTATTAATTTTCTTATTCAAGCAGTCCGGCTGATCGCCAAACTCGGTTTGTGCTTTTGGCATCGTCCCAATCTTGTTTATCGTTCTCTTTTACTTGATTTCCAGATACCTTCACGATATATGTTCCCTTTGTCACGTCTATATCCTCATTACAAGGTTTTAGTAATATATTCTTGATATGCAAGAACTATTTTTGTCTTTGCTCTATCCATCTTCACTCAAATGAAGGACCACACTCAATTTTTCCATCCCTGGTTCCCCTCCCATTCCAAAATATTGCCTTTGAAGGAATGAAAAGGGCAATTCTATAAGAGTTGGAATCCCTGGCTGGCAGTTACAACCAGATAGCGCACTTTACAAAACGTTGCCTTTGAAGAACTTAAAAAAAAAAAAAAAAGGTTGGCAAGATTTTGGCCCCCTAGCTGCAGCTGTAAGTCAGAGAGCCCATCTTACACAAGTCGTTTTATATATATATATATACATATATATATATATATATATATATACATATATATATATATATATATACATATGTATATATACACAAAAACACACACACACACACACACACACACACACACACACACACACACACACATACACACACACACACACACACACACACAAACTCACACACACACACACACACACACACACACACACACACACACACACACACACACACACACACACACACACACACACACACACACACACAGACACACGCACGAACGCACACACACACAAATATACCTACATTCTTCATCAGAACCAACATGTCCATAGGTGACTAACGCTTCAAAAATATACATTTTCTTCTGCATGGTCAGTAAATGATAAGGAGAATCTATCTGTATAGCAGACTCTAGATTATTTTAAATGTGTTTATGGATTTCAGACTAATTCAAGCTGAATAGTACATTCTGACCAAACACCTTTTTATGAATAATGAGTTCGCCTGTATGGACTATGACAAAAATAATGCTTGTGTTAACTTTGTACTTGTCATCATTTACAAATATATGAAATGCACATTTATGATCTACAACAAAAAGTGGTAAGGTATTGTATTACAATCATTTATAGAGAATTAACTAAATCGTAAGAATCCATAGTCCCAATATGTATGTCTCATCTTATATCATCCTGCATGGATATATATCTTATAGACATTGAAAATAAAAAACAAAATCGTGAGATATTGCATCACGTACAATTCATTGCCCTGACAAAGGATCATGACAGACGAGGAATATATTAGTCTGGGCAATGACAACACATGGCAAGGGTGTTATTCTAATCATGCCAATTCGGTATTGCTATTAGAGTAATCAGCTAATTGTGGTATCATAATTCCAGTAATTATCCAGTACCAGAGATATCACTCAGAATATAATCAAACTACGATAATGATATCCGATTAATCAATCAGTTGTTCCACTGTTCCGACTTTGTATACAAACAGACAATGATGCTATCTAGTGACGCTGGACATATGTAATGAATATGGTTTATATCGTGAAGACAAAAAACTGTGGTTGGTGAATGTGTAACCATAAGAGAGTGTATATATATATATATATATACATATATATATATATATATATATATATATATATATATATATATATATATGTATATATATATATATACATATGCTTGTATATTTCGGCAGCAGGTTTTCCTGTAGACAGATTTCATTGAAGAAAATAGCAGTACATGCATTGATGATCTTTTTGTGGATATTTTCAAGACGTCTATCTATAGACTTGGCTTCATTAGGTAAGGTCGCTATCGCTGGTCCGAAGGGCATAATTCAAACTCAGAAAGAGAAAGAATGGTAAAAATATATGGTCTTATATACTAACATGAGGAGAGAATAGGAAGTAAATAGCTAACCAATTGGGAAGAGGGTAGTGTGCGGAACCAATGAAGAAGCTAGGCGGCCTTGCGAGTGTCCTCCTCTCAGGAACGTCGAACGAGAGGTAAACAGCCGTGCTGGAGGCTTGGAGACGGGATGACCATGAAATATTATATTTAGAGATTCATTATTTTTTTT
>NC_134808.1:21625285-21632785 GCF_046742065.1 Oratosquilla oratoria | reverse complement strand
AATAATTGGTTGTTTTAAAAGAAGATTAGATAACTTTACGGATTGGTATGGAACTGTCTAGTGTAGGCCTTACGGTCTTTTGCAGTCTTCATCATTTTTAAGTTCATATGCTCTTGGAGACGCCAAGTTAGCTAGATGGCAGTTCGAGTCCCGCAATGGGAACGTCAACGCGTGAAGGTAGCATAGGTATCCTTTCTATGATAAAGTAAGTCTACTACGAGGTCGTAGTAACTTTATGATTTAGAGATACACCTTCCACGTTTCCCTATACAAGACCCCAAACACGCTCGCTGTAATCTTGTCACTGTACGTGAGCATGTACGTCTTTTTTTTTTTTTTACCATATTATCTATCTAATTCGTATGGTATATCTACAATTAGATTATGCTTGGTCCCAATGCTGCAGGTCTTTGTGCATACCCTCGCCTTGTGATTTATTCTTTTGCCCATTGATTCTCTAGAATCTTCTTGTCTACTCAGTACTACTGCCTTTCCTATGCAACGCACATCTTCCCATCTTCACTCGTCCACTCTTTTATTCAATAATTCACTTCAAGTTACGTCTTTCCTGCATCGCATTCCTTATGTATATATTTTCCCCTTGTCCCAGCCTTCAATTCTCGCTCCTATACTGTATTAGATTCCCGACGTGTGCCTCTACTTCTCTTTGACTCCCTCTATTTCTTTATTCAGAGTGGGAAGATGCATGTCAATAGTCACCCCAAGCTTTCTCTCTCATCTCTTACCATACCCTTTCCCATTCCCTCCAAGTCCGGAAACAAACATTCCTGCAAGGACTTTGCCAAAAGGTGATCTACTCTTATTCTTTTGCCTTGTTATACTTTGATATAACATGGCATAAGGGGGTGTTCTTTCTTTCAT
Source organism: Oratosquilla oratoria (assembly GCF_046742065.1). Taxonomy (NCBI): domain Eukaryota; kingdom Metazoa; phylum Arthropoda; class Malacostraca; order Stomatopoda; family Squillidae; genus Oratosquilla; species Oratosquilla oratoria. The sequence goes on along the minus strand of NC_134808.1, from coordinate 21,631,903 downwards.
GAACTGCAATTGATTTTGCACCTCCACCCTACCACAGCTTCACTTCATCTCACCATCCTATCTCCTCTCTTCGTCATCTCCTCTTCTCCTCTCCTCCTTTCTTATACTAATCATTTTCCTTCTTTCTCTTTCCCTCTTAATTTCCCTCACCCTCCCCGACATACTTTACTCTCCTCCCAAGTCTCCCCTTCTTTCCTTCCCCTTCTTTATCCTTCTTTACCCTCTACTCCTATCCCCTCCCTCTCCTTCACCCCATCCCTTCCTTCCCCTTTTCCTTCCATCATATATCAACCCTTTCTCTCCCCTCTCCTCCCACCTCCCTTGTCTCCCCCTCCCCTTCTTATCACTTCTCTAATGTTTCCAAATCTCCCCCTTTTCCCCTCCGTTCTGTTCCCCTTTTTTTAGCTACCCATCCTGCCACCCTCATCCCTCCTGCCTCATCCCATCCACTTCGTTCACCTCTCATATCAAACCCACGTTTCCCTTTCCCTCCCTTCCCCTTCCAAGCTATCCACTCCCCTCCCTTTCTCTCCTCTTCCTAAACCACACTCTTCCCCCCTCCTCTCCCTCGCCTTCCATCCTGTTCCTCTTTTCCTTTCAAACATCCTCCCTTCTTTCTTCCTCTCTTCTCCTCCTCTCCTCTCCCTCACTCACCCATCCTGACCCTTTCCTCTCTCCTGTACTATCCCTCCCTCTTCATTTCTTCTTCATAAACTCTCATTTCTCCTCCCCTTTCTTCCTCCTTCTCGTTCTTTTGCCTCTTTTCTAATCTCCTCTCCTCTTCTCACCTTCCCTCCTCTCTTTTTTCCACCATCTCCTGCCTAATTCCCTCTATTTCGATCCCCTCCCCTCTCCTCCTCTCCTTTTCCTCCCTCTTCAACTCCTCTCGCCTCCACCCTTCCTTCTCTTTCTCTCCGCTGTCTTTCCCCCCTTCCTTTCCCATCCCTGTACCTCCCTTTCCATTACCTCCCTTCTCTTTGCTCCCTTTCTACACTTCTCATTTTCCTTTCTTTTCTTTCCCTTTCTTTACCTCCATCCCTTCTGCCTATGAGGACATCTTTTGCGACAAAAAGCTTCGTACCCTCATTTCTCCTCCTCCTCCTCCTCCTACTCCTCCACATCCTACTGCCATCGAAACCCAATTCTTATGCATTCCTATGTTCTCATTGTCCCTCACCAACTGAATCTACGCTACTTCTCCCCCTCCGTCCCTTCGATTTCCTCTTTGTCTTCTCTCTAAGAGTTTTCCCATTATCATCCTTTGACTTAGTTTTCTCCTCTCCGTCCACTCCACTCTGTTATCATTCTTCTCTACTCTCTCCTTTCTTCCGAAGTCCCTCGTTCTCTTTCTTCTCATTTTTATTCTAACCTTTCTTGTTTCCATGTGCCTCCTATATTGTCATTCTCCTGTTACGTTCAAATATTGTAGATTTCCTCCTTCCTCCTCTCTGTTCCTCTTTCATTTTCCTTTCACCTCCCGTCCCGTCCTGTCCTGCTTCCCTCACACTGTGACCACTTTCCCTACCCGTGCCGACGTCCACTCACATCTTTATCCACCAGCCTCTTGTTCACCCTCTCTATACTGATCCTTCATCCCCTCTCGTTATTTATCATATCTCTCTTCCTAATATTAATTCAATTTCTGTTCAATCTATTTCTTTCTTCCTCTTTCCACTTCCTTCGTATGTCTTCATCATTTCCTTTTCCTTAACTACCTTTTCTTCTTTTACTCCCTAACTCCGTCGACCTGTGATATTCTCTTATTCGCCTCCCTATCTCCCTCATTTTCTTCCTTTCATCTTCCCTTTATTTCCCTTCTCTTTCTCCCTCCCTACTTTAACAGCGGCAGGTCTTCCTCCTTCCCTCCCTCCCTACCTCTTGCATGACGAACGCGAGAGGAGAAGGAGGAGGAGGAGGAGGAGGAAGAGGAGGAGGAGGAGCAGAAGGAGGAAGAGGAGGACCACGGCAGACTGGCGAGGGGGAGAGGAATTTAATAAACCGGCTCACCGCCGCTGATACCCAGTCGCTGCATCAACAGTTCGGCAGGGGCACAAGCAGGGGCAACAGCAGAGGGAAAGAGGAAGGGGAGAAGCGGGTGAGGAGTAACAGACAGGGAAAAAAGACAGGGGTAGCAGGATAAGGTAACAGAGAGAGGCAGGGACAAAAGAGAAAGGAAAGAGGGAAGGGATAAACAGAAGAAGGACAATAGGCAGATGCAATGTAGAAAAGAAGGGACAACACAACAGGGCAACGGAGAAGGACAGGGGCAACAGGCAAGCGTAAGAGGAAGTGGACAAACAGGAGATAATCAACGGGCAGGAGCAATGGATAAAACTGGAACCGTACCAAATGGTAACAGAGAAAGGCACGAGACAAAGGCAAGGGGAATAGGAAAAGGGAATACGAAAAAGAGTAATCAACAGGGTCAATAGAAAAAAAGACAGTGACTGTACAAGAAGGCAACGGAGAAGGGCAATGTGTAACAAAGAAATAGGTGGACCGCGAAGGAAAAGAAGGTGAGAGGGAAGGGTAGGAAGGACGGAATAAAGGTAATGGAAGAAGAGAAGTTGAAGTAAGAAGGGTGGACAAGAGACGTGGAAGTAAAGCAGGACGCAATCATTACACGAAAGCTCCAGACAGGAGGAGGGAAGGGAGGCAGCAAGAGGACAGACATGGGAAACAGGGCAACGGCAGCAAGTGGACATTTAGGAGAAGCGAGGTGGAGAGGGAAAGTAGCAATAAACGGGAATGCAGGAGGAGGAGGTGGTGGAAGAGGTAGGAGAGGATAAGGAGAGAGAGACTGAGCTATGGGTAATCGGTACCTCAGAGAGTCATACTAGGAAATGGTAGTTGGTCACGGCTGTTATTCATTTGTCATTAGATGATCGCTCCTTTAGGAGGTAAACATTTGAATTCTTCAACTCCCTCCTGTAAACTACTTAGTATATTTCACTTTAGCTCATCTCGTGTATGTAATTAGCAGTTGCCGATAAGTCCATCAAAAGAAACACCATGTGATCACGGAGAGCGTTCATTAGTGCGATATTTAGATTGTTAAAGCTCAATCAAGTATATAGCCGTGATACCCAAGTCTCTGAGAATAAATAGGTAGATCCTGGGGAATGGAGGGGGAGGTCATTGGAGCCTAGGGAAGGTTAAGAAGGAGAGGGAGCAATTGTCTGTGGGGAGGACATTTGTTCACCACCGATGAACAAATCACCTGGACACGTCATGATCCGTCCTCACGTGGTGTTTCTTTTAATAGCTAATACCACATCAATGAGAGGCAAATGCTTGGATCCAAAAATGTTATGCTTAATTCGTCACTTTGATACACATTGTATTCAACACAAGTTTTAGGTAAATTCTTTCGCCAAAAGTTAAGAGACACAAATCACCATAAAACTTCAACGTAAGGTCAAGGCATTCCTAACGTCTAAATATTTAAGTGGAATTCAACATGTCCTATAACTATTTACTGCTTAGTGTCTTCATGAACAGCCTACCCAATCGAAATAAGAATTTATTAAACCCTTAAATGCAGACTATACTGAGACTTCATAAAGAATATTCAATAACCTTTACAAACACACTCAACTATCTCACGCAAGTAGATCCGTGCTTAAGACAAAAGGAAATTACCGCATAATGTACACCCAAAATAACTACAATTCTTCTTTTCCCAGTGCACTTGTTGTGTAATCGAAAGCACAGTGGTTTCACATTAGCTTAGGTATGGGTTCAAATCCAGCACTTTTTTCCGGTTCCCAGCGCATAGGGTAAAGGGACGGCTTTGGCCACAGCTACGCGTCTCATGGCGTGGGCTTCGTATCTTATTTTTCACTCTTACCAGACAGACAAAATCTCAAAACACTCGAACACCGTACTCACCAAATACGATCTACCCTCAAAGAAAAATTATATAAACTTGAACCTTATGATACACTTTGCATAAGAAACAAAATCGTGTTGGAAGTAAAAAAGAAAATTATTAAGTCTAGAGTATTAAGTAAGGTTAACTTTGTCTAAGAAAGAAACGCCAGTGACAGTTCAAGACGAGTGGGCAAATGTGACTGCTTTGGGCGCAGCTACACGCCTCCTGCCGTACGCGCTTCCCCAATTACTGTACATATAAATCACACTCAAGCATGTACAAATTACTAAAGAAACGCAGCAGAACAGGCTTTTGAGGTCTGTTCTTACATGTTTCTCCCCTAACATATATAAAAAAAAGAAAGAAAAAAAAAATACAAGGGCACAATCGAGTCATATTGCTCCCGTCCGGACACTGTCCAACATTAATCCATTGCCAGTATGAAGCCAACCCAACCCCAAACTCCTTTCATCCAAACTGTTCAGGTTGCACAGTATTACAGAGCACAGTTGCTGCCTCACTTAAACCTAATACAGACCACAACAATCCAATACATATTTCAACTTTCAACTAACAGATTTATAGCTCCGATCGGTTACTCTCGTCGAAGTTTTTTTGCATTGTGGGGAACCGATGAGTTCGAGGCTCCGAAGTAAGCAATCGGGTGGATTGGCTCTTCCGCTCTTCTGTAGATTCTCCCAGCACCAGTCCTGATATTTTGTCTGCCACGATCGTTTTTGCCTTCCCTTAACTCGCTTTTTTGGTGTTGCCTCCGTTAGTTTTAAAATTCTCGGGCCTTGTTTTTCGGACTTTGACTCGTGTTGGGTCTTCCCAGAGCGTTTCCTTAAAGAACGGTTTCGTTTCTGTCTTGTTTCTCCTTTTAGATTCCGGTTTGTCGACTTTATATTCCCTGCCTACTAATTAACAAGAAGTTAAAACTAAATAAGGTAGGTAACTGGTAATTGCAGCTCTTGATCCTAATCGTCGCCATGGAGCTAAGATCGTTTCTGGCATATATATATGTATATATTTATATATATATATATATATATATATATATATATATATATATATATATATATATATATATGTATATACATATATATATATATATGTATATATATATATATATATATATGTATATACATATATACACATATATGTATATATATACATATATATATATATATATATATGAACATACACATGCATATATACATATACAAACATATATAAATATATATATATATATATATATATATATATATATGTGTGTGTGTGTGTGTGTGTGTGTGTGTGTGTGTGTGTGTAATGAACATGATTATGTAAGGCCTCTAAAGCAAAAGACTATTTATTTGCAAATAGAAGAGAAAGAATACGAAGCATGTGAGAGAAGAAAATAGGAATAAACACACTTGCTAATAAGAAACATATAAACAGTTATAACAAAAAGGTAAAAACATTGAAAAAAGATGATAGAGGTATTCAAATGCGTCAAGAACTTTAACAACGGTGATGTAGATATGGTCACCATATTAAGACAACAGGGCAGGATATGTAGTAATGGATTTGAAGTGGTGACTCCTAATAGGTATCAATAACTCTGCACTAGTTGTCAATAAGATGACGAATCATATCCAAGGAAATAGGCAAGAACTGGTTTGCCAACAGGGTAATTAATGAATGGAACAGACTTAGTAACAATATAGTGAGAGCTGAAACAATTGGTTGTTTTAAGAAAAGATTAGATAATTTCATGAATATAGATGAGAGGCGGTTATGGACACAGAACTGCCTAATGTAGGCCTTATGGTTCCTTGCAATCTCCTCAATTCTTTTGTTCTTATGTTCTTATAATCCAGAGAAGAAGAATGCATTGGAACCTAGAGGAAAGATGCGGTGATTGTGAGACATTGGAGGCAGTTCTGCTCGTTTGGGAAATAATCGAGTAATAAATATTCACAAGATGTTCCTCGCTTCCCCTTTTGCCTTATTGTCTTCATACCCTCCATGCTCTCAGCCATGCCCCTCCCTTCTTAAACTCCTTTACTAAATTCTACCGAAGCGTCTTTATTCAGTTGTAGTTTAATCCCCGCAGTAAAGTGATTCTTTTTATTCTACGTTTAAACGCTATTATGAAATGCTTCCAGTAAACTGAATTAAACATCATTTAACGTTAAAATTCTCCTCAAAAAAGAAGAAAAAAAAAGAAAAGAAAATAGGAATAACCTGGTGACTCCTAATAGGTATTAATAACACATTGATAACAATATGAGGATGAAACATATCCAAGATACAGCTTCTTACTAAAACATGAATTCCGTAATACCAAGACCTCTGGAATAATGCCTAATATAATCTGAACCCTCGACTAATGCAGTATTTAAACCTTGATCTAAACAATGATAGTTTCAGCTACGTTTATGTAAAAGAACGTTTGAAATTTGTCTCCTTAGAATATATGACAAACTTTCAGGTGAAATAAAATATTGGGCTGATATAGACGAGTAAGCTTGATAATCAGAACTTATAACTATAAATGATGATACGAAGTATATGACAGACGCGGACTCAATATAAATGAGAAACAGAAATCTTGAATTATGTAAATCTTCCAGAGGAAGGTACATTAATCTTTGATGGGGAATAGGAAAAGCAAATATAATGATTATAGAACAAATGCTCAGTTAAGTAAGAAATTACTCTAGCTCAAAGTGGCATGACACATTGTGATGGCAGTATCA
>NC_134808.1:21590285-21607785 GCF_046742065.1 Oratosquilla oratoria | reverse complement strand
TCATTTTCTCTGAGCACTCATTGATGGAACAAGAACACCATCACCGTGTTCCCTGTATGTCGTAAAAAAACAACAACTAATAAACGTGAGTGAGACAGGGATCTAGACTCCTTTACTCAACTTTCTCACGGGAACATTCAAAGTATCATTTGACTCGGAAAACACTCATTACTTGAGAGACTGAGGCAATTGCACGTGGTCCACTATGGGATAATCAGTGCACGAGTTTTATCTAGATAATATCTTAGGAATTTTAATAACACTCCTACGAACTAGAGGCACAAAACATTTCTTTTTTATGACTGGAGACTAATGGAGGAATGCAGGTCATATTTAACTTCTATCCTTCCTTAAGTTTCTCCCTCACCAAATCTATGACGCCACCCTTAGAAATGTTCGTTATTCTTGGCAAATTCAAATGTTTTTGTATATGTATATGTATATGTATATGTATATGTATATGTATATGTATATGCATATGTATATGTATTTATGTATATGTATATACATATGTATATAAACATATATAAAAGCTGAGTAATATACTAACATTTGTAGAATTAACACTATCGCACGCGCACTCACACATACACAACCATATATAATGAAATATTTCCTGGTATATGGTTATCAAAAATATACATATATCACATTCATTTCTTCTTGATTTTGGTCTCCTTTTAACCCCTCCTTTTACAATACCGTGACTGCTATCAAAGTCTTCACGGCAAAATACTTTCCGTGGCCCAATCAACAGCACATCGAGATTTGGTCGGATGACAGTCGATGAGACGAACACGGCGGTCGACCTGCTTGCACGCACTTCGCCTGACCGAGCTGATATACAAATGAAGATAAGGACGCAAAGACATACAACGAAGCCGCAGCTTATAGTTTGCAGTGGCATTAAAATATTCCCGACAAGTGTAGATAGAAGGGGGATAGGAAGCCACACAATTGCTTGTCACTGTTTTTATTATGTAAATATATTAGTGATGATGTTTGTATATCATTTTATGCAGGATAGTATACTTGAAAATCAATATGGTATAGAGAATATATTGATATATACAACAATCAATAGTGTTTGCATGTTACTTTATGTAGGAAAGTATACCGGAAAATCAATATTGTATAGAAAATATATGAATATGCTAGAGGACCATTATCATATATACATAATTAATATTTAGTGAACAGAGTAAGATATATTTTGGAAAATCTACACAATGTAAAATTACAGTTAAAAAGAGATATAAGAGTAGGTTTTGGTATATATGTAGAATCTGACATTGAGAACGTAGGGACAAATTTTAAAATTGAATGGATACCGTTTCTGAAGAAACCATAGGTGTAAAAAGAGTAGGCGCTGGTAAAAGGAAGAAAAGAACTTGAAGGAACAAAGAGACAAAAGAAGCAGTAAAAGAGTAAGACAAACTTTTCAGAGTCGATGAAGAACAGAACAGACGTGGGAAGAAGAGATGTATCAGAGAAAGAAGCCAATCAGAAGAGACCTATAAAAGGCATTTGAAAAAAAAAAAAAAATATTCACATAAGAAAATTGGTTGAGACCCGGACACCGACATTGAAGGAAGTAAGAAGTTCATATATGGAATAGTAAACAAGTTCAGAATGGAAGAAAGTATTGAAAACCTTACAATATTCTTGGAACGAGACAGACATTCCAGCAAGTTGTTTATATATTACTCCAATAGACCACCTCACAGGTTTTGGATTAAAACTTGCTGATATGTCTTTCCCAGACTCCGGCGATGACCAGTCCAGCTATGTGTGTCTAGTTCACACATTCTTCCCGTGACACACATCGCAGGTGGATTGATCGCCGCAGAAAAGTAGAAGAACCAATCAACGAGATGATCCGTTGGATGAATATACAAGCAATTTATTACTGTAGAACGACTGTCTCGTTCTCTCTGAGGAAGACCCGGTCGAAACTTTAGAGAATAAAGCACATCTAGTCCAATCTGGATTGTTCCTACACTACTTTCTCCAACAAGTTGCTTTTGCTCTTGTTCGTGTCGATATATTTTCAACCTTCATGGTTAATCTTCTCTACCAGCTCGAATGTGAAGGAAGGCTTCGAAGTTTATCAATAAATCTAAACACGACGTTTTGGAACTTGTTTCATCAAACAGGTGAAAAGCTAAATTGGATATCACTAGGAAAATAAAGGTAACAATAATACAGCAAAGGAATGAATAAGGGGAGGTCTGCGGGCAGTCATCAAGCTGCGGTCCGAGAGCTGTTGTCACTTTGCGTTCCGTGGGGTGATTCAATTCCTCTTGCGCTAAGAAGTAGGGTTTGCGATAATGTAGGATGTGTCTATAGGATTCCTTGTAAACACTATAGCTCCTGTTACATTGGACAAACTGGTAAAGAATTAAATGTTAGGATGAATCAACACAGATATAGTATAAGGACGGGCCAAATGCCTAGTGGGATTTTTGTCCATGTAAGGGACACACTAACCATAGTATTGACTGGGACAATGTTAGCAAAATTGTTGTTTGCAATTCTATTTTAGAAAGGAACATCATTAAATCCAGTTTTATAAAGAGCAATTTTGATAACAATATCAACTTGAGCTTAGGTTTATTTGAACTAGATAATTTTATAATTAATAGGATAGTAAAGCAGTACCATGGCTCCTAATTGTGCCAGATGTCCTGTGGACGTTTCGGCCATATGGTTATGCTCCATTGCATTTCCTGTTTTATTGTTTTATTATGACTATTATTAGTTCCATTTGTATGAGTGTGTATGTATATTGTACGAAACTTTTATGTGACTATAACCTTCCCCAGTTTTCTTATTTCTGTATAAATATTGTGTTCTATTTCCCTTTCTTGTACTCTGAGGATGTCGTAATAGACGAAAACGTTTAGTATTCCGACTTTATTTTCCCTGTGGTTTCTGCATCATTATTTAGTCACGCGTTTTTGTAATTACTTTTGCATATATGTATATATATATATATATATATATATATATATATATATATATATATATATATATATATATATATATATATAAACAGATAAATAAATGCACTGATAAATACTGGATGGATGATGCGATCGATTGCTCACACCATTCATTAATTCACAATTCTTGACGAAAACTGCTCTAACAACGAGACCCGAAGCATATGTATACATTTCTTTGCTCTATCACACAGCACTGCTTATATTAACTATTGATATACATGTGGAGATTAATAAAAGATATAATGATGAATATCTTGATAATTGTACAAAACCAAACCATAACAAAAGATAATTACATGTGTTTACATCAAGAAATGTAACAACAAATATATTAAATTTTCTTTCTATGAAGTCAAACTATGCTGAAGCATCACAACAAAACCAAAATAAACAAAAAAATAAGAAGAATATCGAATGACAAGTAAGAAACTCGCCACAGCAAAAGAAAAAGACGACAGAGAAAAGCAAAAAGGATAAAGGAAGAGGGTGGAGAAGAAAGCAACAAAGAAGGAGAATCAAGTGAGCAGTGAAAGAGGGGACAGAAGAAAGAAGAATAGGAAAGAGAGTATTGGAGAGATGTTGGACGGAAGGATGGAGAAAATGAAATAATAAAATGAGATTGGAGGAGGGAAATGAAAAAGAGGGAAATGAAAAAGAGTGATTAGGAGAGAAAAGGGAAAGAAATTTTGAGATAAAAAGAGATAGAAGGTAAGAATATAAAGTGTTGGAAATATGAAAAGATATTTGAACTGATGCAGGTTATACAAGAAAGAGATAGAAGAAGAGAATGAAATGGAGAGAGGAGGAAGATGACGACGAGAAGTAGAAGAAAAAGAAAAATGAAGTAAGAAAAGTAAAAGTAGAAAAAAAAAAAAATTAAGGGGAAGTAAAAGTAGATGATACAGAAATAACAACTGTTGTAATAGTAAGGACAATATCAACAATGAATATAAAAGTAGTACAAACGGTAATAGTAGGCTAGTAGCTGTAGTAGCAGCAACAAAACTGGTATTAGAATTAGTTGTAGAAATAGTAATATTAGTGGTATCCGTTGTAGTAGCATTGATGGTGGTAAATTAGCAGTAGTATCAATAGAAGTATCAGAAGTAATAAGATAATTAATAGATGGGAAAATAGTGGATGAGGGTAAGAAGAGGGAAAAAAGAGAAAGAGAAAAGTAAAGAGAAATAGAAGGAATAGGGTACTTTTGAGAGGGAAGACAAATGGAAAGGGGAAAAAGAGGAAGAGGATGGTAAGAAAGGAAAGAAGAAGGTAAAAATAGGATGGAAATAGGGATAAGATGAGGATGATGAAAAGATGGAGTAGGATGAGGTAAATGTGGATACGAATAAAGGAATAAAGGAAGAAATGAGAGAGAGGATAAAGATAAGGATGAGAACGAAGAGGAGAAGAAGGGTAGAAGGAAGCGAGGAGGAGGAAGAGGAGGAAGAATAGAAGCAAGAGGTGGAAAAGAAAAGAGAGATGAAGCAGGAGCTGAAGGAAATAAAAATTAGTAGAAGGAAAAATAAAAGAATCGCAGACGGTGGTAGAAAAAAAAGAACAACAGAAAAAGAAAAACTGGGCTGAAGGTCAAAGGAAAGACGAAGAAGAAGAAGAAGAGAGAGAAAGAGAGAGGAGGGGAGAAGGAGGCGGGAGAAGAGAAAGATGAGGAGAACGAGGAAGGAAGGGTTAAAGAGTAAAAGGGACAAGTAAAGAAGGATGGAATATGTTGCAAAGAGAAGTAAGAAGTAGATATTAATTACTGCTGTCCCACAAACCTTGCTTATACATATTTAAAGAGGGAGACGAGAAGAGGAGAAGAGGGGAAAGGGGAAGGAGAGCTGGGTTGCAGGGGAGGGGGGACTAAGGAGAACAACTTAGGTACGATGGAAATACAGACAAAATTGGAGAAAAAGGAAAGAAATAGGAGATAAAGAAAATAGAAAGGTGTGTGTGTATGGACAAAGAACAGGAAAGACTAGAAAAAAGAATGAACCAATAGGTAACAGTGTACCCTAAATGAAAAAAAGAGAGGGAAAGGAAAGGGAGGGAAATAGGGAAGGAGGGTTAGGTTTGGGTAAGGAAGGAAAGGGGGGAGTATGCAAGGCACTGAGATAGAAGTGAAGAAAGCGAAATTAAAAGGAAAGTGAATAAAAGACTGAATGATTGGGAAGGGTAGAAGGAAAAGGGAAAGTAGGCAGAGTAAATGTATGAATGAGGTAAGAAGGGGTAAGAGATAAGGGAAGCAGGGATTGACAAGGAAAGATAACAGAAAGGAAGAGAGAAGATCATGGGGAAAGACATGGACAGAATAGAGGACTTAGTATAAGGAAAAAGGAAGGAAATGAAAAGGTTTGGGAGAGAGCAGAAGTAATACAATGATGAAAGAAAAGATGAGAAGAACGTAAAGGAAATGACCGGAGAGGAAGAAGAGTAAGGAATGGAGGAATGAGAGAAGAGAAAACGAATAAGAAAGAAAATTAAAGCGAAAAAAGCTTGGTGAGAGATAGATAGCTAGATAGATAGAGAGAGAGAGATAGATAGATATATAGATAGATAGATAGATAGATAGATAGATAGATAGAGAGATAGATAAATAGATAAATAGATAGAAAGAAAGGCAGACAGAGTTAGGGAGAGGGAGATTGAGAGAGAGAGAGAGAGAGAGAGAGAGAGAGAGAGAGAGAGAGAGAGAGAGAGTGAGAGAGAGAGAGAGAGAGAGAGAGAGAGAGAGAGAGAGAGAGAGAGAGAGAGAGAGAGAGAGAGAGAGAGAGAGAGAGAGAGAGAGTGAGAGAGAGAGAGAGAGAGAGAGAGAGAGAGAGAGAGAGAGAGAGAGAGAGAGAGATAAATACATAGATAGATAGATAGATAGATAGATTGATAGAAAGAGAAAGAGAGAGAGAGAGAGAGAGAGAGAGAGAGAGAGAGAGAGAGAGAGAGAGAGAGAGAGAGAGAGAGAGAATATGTCACGACAGGAGCAAAAAAACACAAAAAAAAAGCGAAAGAAAAACAAGAAAAGAGAAGCAAGACCGAAAGAAATCAGGAAAGAAAGACAGATCGACCGAGGGTGACGAAGACATGAAAGGAAGGGGTCACGGAAGGAAAAATAGAAGAAGAAGAAGAAGAAGGACTCAAACACAGTGGGCAAAGGCCTTCGTCAACTCTAGCGTGTCCGACTAAATATAAATATAGCCCAGAGCTTCCTGTGCCTCCCTAGGTAGGTAGCATGCAACTCTCTTATTCACCCCCCCACCCCCCCACCTCCCCGGGCTCAACCCTCTCCCCGGCTTCCTTCTCTTCTATCTCCTCCTCTCCTATCTCCTCCCTCTCCAGCCACCACCTTCTCCCCATGCTGGTGCTCCATCTTGTCTTCTTCTTCCTCCCTCTTTTCTCTTCTCCCTCTTCTTCTCTTTCTTGTCTGACACCTCATTCTCTTGCAATATCTTATTCACCTTACCTATTCGTCCTCCTCCTTCTCCTCCTCCTCCTTCTCCTCCTCCTCCTCTTCCTCCTCCTCTTTCTTTTCCTTCTCTTCAATTTTTTTCGATCCTATCGACCTCCTTTTCCTTCTGCTCATATTACTGATTGTACTTCTCTTCCTCCATCAATAAGTTCATATTTATTTTAATTTTCTTCGACGCCACTTCGATATTTATCATCGAGTCCTTTACGCTCCCTGTTATCAATAATGATATTCACCCTCGTTTACTATCATTTCTTTCATATTACTCACAAATCTCTCTTCTCTCTCTCTCTCTCTCTCTCTCTCTCTCTCTCTCTCTCTCTCTCTCTCTCTCTATCTCTCTCTCTCTCTCTCTCTCTCAGTTTATCTACCTATGTATGTATGTATGTATGTATGTATGTATGTATGTATGTATGTATGTATGTATGTATGTATGTATGTATGTATGTATGTATGTATGTATGTATGTATGTATGTATGTATGTATGTATGTATGTATGTATGTATCTATCGATCTATCTATCTATCCATCCATCTATCTATTTATCTATCTATCTATCCACCAATTATTCACATTTCTCCCTTCCGCATGCCTCTTCCAACGTTTTCTCCCGTTATTTCATATCTTACTTTCATCTTCACCAGACTTCCTCTTTTCGTTTCTCGTTCCCCCATCTTTGCCTCTCCTGCTCTTTATTCGTCGCTCACCTATTTCTGCCTTAAATACTCTCTTCATTTACAAGCCCTTCCCCCCTCCCTCCCTCCCTCTCCCCATCCCCCTCCCCCCCACACCATTCCCCTTTTCATCCTGTCCTCCACCAACACCGATCTCTCCCCCTTTTCATCACCCCTTTCTCTCGTCTTTCCCCTCTTCCCCCCTTTAATCCTCTTTTCTTTTATACCCTCCTTTATTCTCTTTCTCTCTTTCTACTCCCTGGCGTCTTTCCCTCAATTCTTCTTTCTGCGTTCTTCTCTATTCAATTAGTTTCTCTTCTCTTGTCTCCGGCTTCTCTCATTCTCAACTCTTCACTCTTATCTCTCTCCCTCTTTTCTTCTTCCTCCTCCTCTTCTTCTTCTTCTTCTTCTTCTTCTTCTTCTTCTTCTTCTTCTTCTTCTTCTTCTTCTTCTTCTTCTTCTTCTTCTTTTTATCTTTTCTCTTCCTTGATATTAAGTTTGTTGTTCTGTTTCGTTATTTCTTGTTTTTTTTTTTCATCTCCCCTCCACCATCTCTTTTATACCTTTCTTTATTTCAAACATCACTTTCCCCGTCTTCCCTCCTCTCCTGCCTTCTCCACATCTTCCCTTTCTTGGCATTCTTCCTGTATATGTTCTTATTCTTTCCTTATTTACGTATTTCCCTTCCCCTCTCCCCCGTTTCCAGTCCTGGTCCGCACACCCCTCTTCTTTTGTCCGTGTCTCCCCCTCCTTCTCACCCACTTCTGTACCCCACACCCCGTCTCCTCCACCCTCATCACCAGCCTTCCCTCTCCCCCTTCCTCCCTCCCCCTCCTTCCTCCCCCCATGGATCCTCCGAGCTAAGTCCCCCGTTGACAATTTTTCTATCTCAACAGATAAGTCGATCATTGCCTACTAGTTATACCAAGAGGAAACATGCACATCACAGACAGCCCCCGGGAGGAAAGGGGAAGGGAGTGGTGGAGGGAGGCGAAAGAGGGAAGGGATGAAAGGTGGAAGGAGGGAGGTAGAGACAAAGAAAGGAAAGGGAAATACTGAAGAGAGGAAGGTGGAAAGGCAAGCAGAAGCTGGGAAAGAGAAGGAGACAAAGAAGAAAGAGGAAGAGGGGAGGAGGTGAAGGGACAGAAATAATAAAAAGTGGAAAAGTAGGAGAAGGAAGAGGAGGAGGAGGAAGAGGAAGATCAGGAGAAGGAAGAGGTGTAAGAGGAAGAATAAGGGTAGAAAGAGGAGGAGAAGGAGGGGAGGGGGAGAAGGGGCAAAGGAAGAGGAAGAGGAGGATGAAGATGAGAAGCAGACGTAGGAGGAAGAGGAAGAAGAGAAAGAGAAGCAGGAAGCTGGGAAAGGAGGAGAAGAGACAGTGGAGTAATAAGAGGAGACAGAGAACGAGGAGACAGGTAATAAGGATTAACGAGTAAAGAAAAAGAAGGGCAAAAGAGAAGAAAGTAAAATAGAAGAAAAAAGTAAAGATGAAAAGAAAATGAAGACAAACAAGAAATAACAGAGAACAAGAAAGAAAGAGGAAGAGAAGGAGAGGAATAAAGATCAATCTGAGAGAAAATAGAAGAAAAGAAGAGGGCACGGACAAAGAATACGAAAGGGAGAAAGAAGACAAAGAATAGGGAGATTAGAGAAAGAAAAAGAGTATGGATGAGGTATGGATGGGAAGGGTAAGAAGAGGAAGGGGAGGAAGGGGAGGAAGGGGGGAGGGGGAAGAGGATTTTGGTGGTAAGAGACGAAAGGAGGCGAAGGAATGAGAACAAAATCTAAAAATAAAGATCAAAGACGAAATAGGTGGCTCCAGGAGTAAAAGATAGTAAATAAAAAAATAATAAAGAATAAATAAATAAAGTGAGAAAGAGACACTGACGAGGAGCGAAGATACGGCAGTATGAAAACGATAAAAGAAATAATATAATAATATTTCAATAGATTTTTTTTTTTTTTTTTTTTTTTTTTTTTTTTGAGTCAGTTTAGGTATAAGATGACCGTTCACTGACAGAGTGGAGATGTAACATCAGGGCAAAGCGATTCCTCAGCTGAGGAGCGTTTCGTTGAACTGACCTTCTGGGTTTTCAGCCTAATCTTTTTGTTCCTTAGGGCTCTTCAACCTGAATAAAGCTTTCTGGTACTAGCCAGAATCAATTCCTCTAAGGCGTTATCACAACGGGTTATCTTTGCAGCCCGCGGCTTTTGGGAAGGAATCTGATATGCTGAAGGAAAATAGTTTTCTTCCAGCATACCAAATAGAAAATTATTGAGGAAACAAAATTGTTTACCATGGTGATTTTACGACGAAAAAAGTTCTGGAGGTGGTTCATACCGCCAATTAACCCATTAAACTCCGACTACAAGATGTCTTGTCATTTGGTCAAATAAAACAAAAAATCATAAAACACCAAAATGTTTGATCAAACATTTTGGTGTTTTATGATTTTTTGTTTTATTTGACCAAATGACAAGACATCTTGTCATCGGAGTTTAATGGGTTAATTGGAGGTTGAAGTTAAAACAGCTCAGTGTGACAACCCTCTTAAGGGCCAAAATTCGTCCTTTTATGGGATCGTGTATGTTGAATCAAATTTCTGCTGTCTTCTGTCAGAAAGTATGAAATCTTCATTTAGGACAGCAAATGGTTAATCAAATTGCAAAACGTATCTCAAATAGCACTTGTGGGAAGTCCAACGCGATAATGGAATTTCTCACCGGTGGCATGTTTATAGGTTTAATACAAGTCTATGAAATAAAAGTCTTGGTCAATCAGAACGTCATCAGTCCGTAGTGCTCTTTTCACCGTCAGCGTTTTAGAGTTTATCTAGCAAAAGGTGTTAGAAAGAAGATTCATCTATATGTTCTAACATTAATTTCTTTTCATTTTATGTGAATAAAAAACAACGACAACAGCAATAGTATTACATTTTTGTTTACAGAACAGAATCACGATATATTTTTCCTAATTGCTTCCTGTACATATTCAAAGACACCCTAATAGCTCTTTTCCATTTCCGTAGCTGATTTTACTATGAGACACCTATGATGAAGTCCTGTTTGGCCTCAGCCAAATAATGCATATAGACTTGGAGCAAGGTACACCAATTTTTATATTATATCTTTCTAAATAAGCTTTAACTAAATATGAAAATGAAATAGCGACTTCACATGGCTGAAGAAGATGTATCGGTCAAGCAACATGACGAACGCTGAGTCAGAAGAATTCCATAGTTCTCACTTCCCTAAGATTCCATGCAAACAAATCAATGCTTCGAAAGAATTCTCGAAGGATCGGCACATTCCTCTGCCCTAGGATGATGATGATGGAATGCGTGTAGTGTTCACTGGTGTCTTGCCCTGCCTAAACAGAAGTGTTGAAGTGGATCAAGGGTGACGCAAATAAGGTCATTATATTAAGACAACAGGGCCGGACTAGCAATAATGGATTTGAATTGGATAAATTTAGATTTAGACGGAAATAGGCAAGGGCTACTTTACTAGTAGCGTGATTAAGGAATAGAATAAACTTAGTAACCATTTAGTGAACACTGAAATTATTGGTTGTAAGGAACGACTAGACAACTTAGATTGGAATGGCAGGTGGTAATGGATATGGAACTGCCTAGTGTGGGCATTATGGTCTTTTGCAGTCTCCTTCATTCCTATAATCTTATGTTCTTACGTAAACACCAGAAGTCATATGTATATTATATAGCAACTCCAATCTCCACAGATTGTTGTTTCAGTGGGTTTCGAATGAAACTAAGTCTATTTTTCTTCGAAAATAACCTTGTTAAGAAACACCAATGTTCCAAGTCTACCATGAGCTGCAAAGCGGTATGTTGTGGATTTGAAAAGTCTGATTCAGTTCAACGGAAGTAATACAGGAGACGAGGGGAACAGAAACATGTGCTGTGAGCCCCAGACAATCTGCAGGAATAAGGTGACATATCTCACGTCCCTGATTAATCTTTGAGGGTCTTTAGTTCTGAAAACCTGAAGACCGTGGGTCTGGTACGAGGCCAAACGAGGTACGTTAGGTCTTTGGAATCTTACAGAAACGAAAGATATTACAAAAGGCTCGAGGGATGCCAAGAAATAGAGAAAGAGGATTTTTCAGGAAATGAGGAGGCAATTAGGGAGCCCTGAGAGGATTTACAAGAACGCGAAAGGGGCATTATGGTGAACAGACGATCTTAAAAGAAAACGTGTAAAAGGTCTCCTGGAAGACAGCAAATAGCAGCAAAAGACCATCTAAAGTGACAAAATCCCCGCTTTTGGAAGAGAGAGCTCTCCGGGAAAAAGAAAGATTATAGAAAAGTGGACGTCTGCTCCAGCATATAAGATATTGATGGTGTTTGAACTCGATGATGAACCAGATGGTCTGGAAAGTGAAAACAGAAAACCAGAAGGAAGAGACGACGAGGGAATAGAAGAGAGGGGAGAAGGAATAGGAGAAGTGGGAAAGGGAAGTGGAGGGAAGGGAGAGGAAGGGGGTGAAAATGGAAAAGAAAGAAAATGGGGAGGGGAAAGGGGAGAGCGAGGAACAAGAGGAATAGGAGACGAGGAAGAGAAGGGGAGGTCATTATACCAAAAATCTTAACTTTTTGATGTCCTCAGGAGGCTTCTCGGGTGAATAAAATCACTTGGTCACCGTCAGATGTGAATGGGAGGGGGGTTATTAGGAGTATGGGATAAGGGTGTGATGGTCAAGAATGTGTTTAGGGTTGTGGGTATGAGTGGATATGGTAGAGTATTTTGGATATTAATGTGGGTGTGAATTGGTAGGTATGGGTTGCTGGGATGTAGGCGACTAATGCTGTAAAGAATTCGGAGGAAAGGAGCTAGAGAGGAGAAATATGAAAAAATATATATACAAGGTTGTCATCTTATGAACGGAGAGGCGAAGGAGAAGGGAAGGAAAGGGTATAGAGAAGGAAAAGTAGGTGAAGTTGATGAAAGACGTGGGGTGAAAGAAACGAAAAATAAAGAATTCAAAAGTAAAGACATGAAGAGCGACATTTATAGCCTTTCACTTTTGTGTTTGTTTTTTCTTTGATGAATAAAATTCGTATTGGAAGACAAAAAAAGTAAGTCGTGCTAAGATTTCAGAAAGCCTATGTAGTTGCACAGGAAGAGGAGGATGAATAATAGGAGGAGACGGAGGAGGGAAGGCAGGAGGAGGGGGGAAAGGAGAAGATGAAGAGGAAAAAGAGGAAGAAGAGGAGGAGAAGGAGGAGGAGGGAAAGGAGGGGAAAGGGGGTTGGAAGAGGAAGAGGAGGAGGAGGAGGAGGAGGAGTAGGAGGAAAAGTAGGACGAGGATAAAGAGGAAGGATAGGAGAAAAATAAGAAGACGAGGATAAAAAAAAAAAGAAGAAGCAGAAGAGAAATAAGTTATATTTCGTCTCATATTACCAGAACTAACCAAGGTCCCTAGATTCCTTATCGCGCCGAAAAGAGGAATTAGTAGATGGCAAAGGAGATATTTAAAGAAAGGAACAGAACGGAGGAATAGCAGAAGCTAGAAATGATCAGCGTTATCATTTTAATTACTTTTATTTCATTTACTTATTTATTTGTTTATTTATTCATATATTCATTTATCTATTTATTTATTTATCTATTTATTTATTTATTTATTTATTCATTTATTTATTTATTTATTTATTTATTAATTTATTGAGTGAGAATTAGTCACCAATCATAAAATAAATGCTCCATGACTGCCCCATAGGAATGTCTCTAAGTCCAAAAAATATTGACTACAGTCACTAATTTATATGGTTGGGGGGATGGTAGAAGGAAAGGGTGGTTGAACAGGAAGATGAGGAGGAAGAGGAGAAAGAAGAGGAGTAACAGTAGGAGGAAAAGGAGGAGAGAAGTGAGGAGAGAGTGAGGAGAATCAGAATGGGAAAGTTGTCGACATTGTCGTCGTTAATGCTATAACCACAGATTATCTGATGCCGGGACTTTGCTTAACTCCTTTGCAAGCAAAGAGATTTCGTTCATAGATCAAAGAAATAATCTGAAGTCAGTGGAAGGATCTAATGTAATCCATCGTTGTTGTTGTTGAAATTGACGGATCCTCTGATTCTTGAGACGACAAAGCCTCAAGTCTCGACTACGAAACGACACACGCAATCATCCGCCATCTGCTCCCTGGTCACTGCCCGTCTCCTTCCTCCCGTGCTTTGCCCCTATCTGCACGCCCCACGCCCGTTGCCCTTTACGCCTGCCCTTACGCCCCTCGCCCCCAACCTGCGCGCCCGTCCTACAATGACCAGAAGTTCTTTGTTTTAAATAGCCTCGCCCGTTTTCCTATCTCTCTAAGCCTTCCCTAGCCTTGCCCCGTGTCGGGCTCCTTCATAAAGCTCCAGGCTCTAAAGCCCCTTCCCGTGCCCCTAAAAAAAAAAAGAGAGAAAAAAAAAATCAAAAGAAAGAAAAAAAAAAAGACCCTTGTGCTAGATTAATACTGGCGGGGCTGACGCTCAAGCAAGTGAAAAACAAGGCAAAGAAATAATCGATGATCGGAGCCGTGATTTGATATAGAAGGGTTCGTAGCTCCAAGAGGGACGGGATGGGGGGGGGGATGCAGGGAATTAGGTCGATGGGAAGGTAGGCAAAGAGGTAGGTGGGTAAGTGTGTAGGTAGGTAGGAAAGTAGATGAGTGTATCGGAAGCTAGGTTGATGAATACATGGGATGACTTCAAGTAGATAAGCTAAGTAGAGTAGCTCGGAGATGGATGAATAGGAATACAGGCAGGCAGACATGATGAGTGTATGTGTATGCATATATGTATGTATGGTGTATGTATGTATGTATGTATGTATGTATGTATGTATGTATGTATGTATGTATGTATGTATGTATGTATGTATGTATGTATGTATGTATGTATGTGTATGTATGCGTACGTATGCATGTATGTACTCGTATGTATGTATGTACTCGTATGTATGTATGTATGTATGTATGTATGTATGTATGTAGGTAGGTAGGTAGGTAGGTAGGTAGGTAGGTAGCTTGATAAGCAGGTAGATAGGTGTCCAGGCAGGTAAGTAGGTAGGTAGTTAGGTAGGTAACTAGGTAGGCCGGTAGGTAGGTAGGTAGGTAGAAGTAGGTAGGTAGAAAAACATGTATAGGACGTAAACTGGTTTAGTGGGTTGATGCATTCGACTGTAGGTGGTAGATTGGCAAGTAGAGAGATGCAAGTGTATAGGTAACCAGGGACAGCTAGTTCTCTATCCTTCATTATGAGATCGTATATTTCACTCATTTTCGTTCCTTGCATGAAACGATATCCCTCGCCTTTGACTTCCTAAGAACCAAGACATATGCACTCTCTTTTTAGTTGGGGAGTTAATGGGTTTACACTAGTAACATACGCGATTAACACTCTTTCTTATTGGGTCGAATTTCTGTTTCCTTCACCCCTCGATAGTGAAAGAATTAATACTTTCTTTCAAATGCTGACATATGACTTTGAATGAAAAGAAATGAGACACGTGTTTTGAAATGTTATGCATTTCACAATCACACTGACTGATAGATAGATAGATAGATAGATAGATAGATAGATAGATAGATAGATAGATAGGTAGGTAGACAGACAGATAGATAGATAGATAGATAGATAGGTAGGTAGACAGATAGATAGATAGATAAATAGATAGATAGATAGATAGATAGACACATAGATAGAGAGAGAGACAGACAGACAGACAGGCAAGCAGACAGATGGACAGACAGACAGACAGACAGACAGACAGACAGACAGACAGACAGACAGACAAACAGAGGGAGAGAAAGATAGAGAGAGATTGGTAGCCGAGGTGAATATGAGGTGACCAAGACACTAAAAATGGTCAAGAAAATCGAGTCAGAGAGATGACAGGCCAAAAGGGGAGATAGAGAAACGAAGAAAAGTAAAAAGAACAGAAGAGAGAAGAAGAGAGAAGAATAGAATTCAAATTAAAAAGATAAAAGAGAAAGAAAAAGCAGATGAAGGTTAGGAAGATACAATGAAGAAGATATATATATATATATATATGTATATATATATATATATATATATATATATATATATATATATATATATATAAAAACAAGCGAGAACTTAGCATAATTAGTTAAATGCAGGGGAGGAGTTTGAAGAAAACGAGAGACGAGTAGGATTATGAAGGTGAAGAGAAATCAGGACGAGGAGGAGTATGAAGTGGTGGTAGCGGAGGAGGATTAAGAGGAGGAAGACGAGTAGGAGGAGGAGCAGGAGGATTAAGATGAGGAAGATGAGTAGGAGTAGGAGTAGGAGGAGCAAGGGAGAACAGTGAAGATATAGAAGGAAGAAACAGGGAAACAGGAGGAACAGGAGAAGGTTGAAGAGGGGACGAAGAAGAGAAGAGTTGAAAGCAAAGAAAGTTAGGACTTTCAGAACAGTGAAAGTAAAAAAGAAAGAGAAAAAAGAGGAAATAATAAAGCTCTTTTGAAGAAATAAATGACAAGAGTTCAATGGCAAGAAAGTTATCAATATGGAGAAAGAAAAGGAAGAAGTGAGGAGATCTGAGAAAAAAATAGTAATAGGGATGGAAGAGTAAGAGAAGAGAATGAAAGGGAACTAAGGAGGATGGAGGAGGAATAAGGAGGAGGAGGAGGAGGAGGAGGAGGAGGAGGAGGAGGAGGAGTGGAGGAGGAGGAGGAGGAGGAGGAGTAGGAGTGCAGTGGTAGAAAAAGAGGAGTAAGCAGAAGAAAATGGGAGAAAGAAAAAGAGAAAAATTGGGAGGAGGGATACCTCAGTAGGGGAGATAGCGGAAATGGAGACAAAAATAAAAGGAAAAGAAAGTAGAAAGGGAAAGGAGGAAGAGGAATAGTAGTAAGAGGAATAGAAGGAAGAGTGGAGGAGGAGAGATAGATCTAAAGGAAGATGGGTATAGAGAAAGGGATTTGGATTATGGGAAGAGTTTGGGATTCGCGATGTTGGATAAATACAACCCAAAATAGGAGTAATAGGATGAAAAGTGTGAGTAGGAAGATTAGAGAAAAGAATGAACAGTGGGCAGGGATAGGACGAATAGGAGGAGGAGTAAGAAAAGTAGAAGAATAGTAGGAATAGGAGCAATAGAAAGAAGAGAATGCGAAGATGGAAGAGAAGGGAAAGAAGGTACGATGGAAAGATGACTCGAAATAGTAGCAGCAGCAAGGTGAGCAAGAGGCATAGAAATGGTTTGCAAAAATTGAAGGAAAGAAATAAAAGAAAGCGTGAAAGAAATATGAGGGGAAG
Organism: Oratosquilla oratoria; assembly: GCF_046742065.1. NCBI lineage: Eukaryota > Metazoa > Arthropoda > Malacostraca > Stomatopoda > Squillidae > Oratosquilla > Oratosquilla oratoria. Next base: position 21,591,352 of record NC_134808.1, on the reverse strand, counting down.
AAGTGGGAAGATGAAGAGGAGAAAGACGATGCAGAGGGGCAAAGAGAAGAAGCAGAAGTCAAGGGGACGAAGAGGGAAGATGACAGAGGCGCGAGAGAGAAGGAAGAGTAGTTTGAGGAAAAAGAAAAGAAGCAGAAGAATTATGAAGTAGCAAAAGAGGAATTAAAAGAGGAGAAAGAGAGAAGACAAGTAAATTATAAAGAGGAGAATAAGCAGTAAGAGGAGAAAGAAGGAGGAGGAGGCTGAGAAGGGGAAGAAGTAGTCAGAGAAAAAGAGAGGAGGAGGAAGATACAAAGGATAGAGGAGGAAGTGGAAGAAAGAAGGAGGATAAAGGGAAAGGGATTAAGATGAGGAGGTAGAAAGGAGAGACTTAGAGAAAGGAACGGAGGCGTAGGAAAAGAGAAATAAACGAGAGGAAGAAGATGATAATGGAAAAGGGAGTGAAGGGAGAGTATGAAGTACATGAGGGGATATGAAATATACGAATACTAGGAGCAGAAAGCAGAGAAAAGTGTGAGGGATGAAGGGCAGGGGTGAATGATGTTATGATGGAAAGTAGCACAGGTTAGAAAAGTTAAGGGAAAGTAATGGTCAACAAAGAAAAAATACAATTAATAAATGGGGAGAGAGGAAGGAGGAACAGTAAAATAACAGAATGCGCACGGGGAAGGAAGAGAAAAGAGGGAATAAAGGAGTGGAGAAAGAAAAGGAAGAATGAAATAAAGGAGAAAAATAGGGGACAGGGAGTCTAGGTTAAACAATGAATTTTTACTGAAGGGACGGGGATAGTAGGAAAAAAAACATGAAGAGCTTAGCAGAAGAAGGGGAAGGGAGTGAGATAAGACAAGTGTGGGACAAAAAATGAAGTGGAAGATTAGCTTTCCTGATGGGGAAAGTTGGAAAACTTCATAAACTAAAGTACATAAGAGACCATATAGCCATACTAAATGATCAACTTCTTTGTTGTCAAGTCACTAAATTGTAGTTGTAATCAAGGAGACCCGGGGTGGGGGGTGGATGGAAGAATTGATAATTGTCTAAATAAAATTTCGTTGCAATATGGGCAC
>NC_134808.1:21575285-21582785 GCF_046742065.1 Oratosquilla oratoria | reverse complement strand
CCTTTCCCTCCCTCTCTCCCCTCTCTTTCTCCCTCTCCCTCCTTCGCTCTCTCTCTCTCTCTCTCTCTCTCTCTCTCTCTCTCTCTCTCTCTCTCTCTCTCTCTCTCTCTCTCTCTCTTTTTCTCTCCCTCCCTACCTTCCTCCATCCCTCCGTTACTGTTGTCCATCCGAAGCGCACGTGATATGAAGCTCTTGATCATCTCTCACAACTTAGCCTCCTGTTTTCAAAATCCAATAGCGTCCTTCTATCCATCCCAACGCTGACCTATTTCTTTATTTCTACCAACCAAACCTTATTTCATTTATCCGCCTTTTACTTCAGTTAACCTGTGCTTAGTGTATTTCTTATCTAGTTTACAAACTTCTTCATAGTCCTAGTTGATAAATAGTGCGCTGGTGGTGTAGTCGAAAGCGTTCTGGTCTCGTATTTGCTTAATTATGGGTTCGAGTCCCGCATTTCTCTCCGATTCACTGTAGTGACTGTTACCTTTCCCAACAGTCTAAACGCATAAGGCATAAGGCTTTAGCCGTGGCTACGTGCCTCCTGGCGTAGGCTCCTCACCTTGATTAATAATGAAGATTTACTCTTTCAAGATAGGGGCACAATACAGCTGAACAAAAATTTCATGCGTCAGAACATAATTATTAACAATTAATAACTCTCAGAATCAAGTACTTGCAATATTCATGCATATACATATACATATATACATATACATATACATATACACGTATGAAATCATCACTGATTGAAGGAATGTAACTCCATAATAGCTTGCATGGATCTACGGATCTTCTGATAAGGTTCTTTTGGATAGAACTCTCAAATAGCAGGATGGAAGTAGTTACTGGTTTTAGGATGTCCTTGTGCAAAGAAATGTTAAAAGGGAGAGACTGATATTGAAATTAATAAGGCCGTAACCTCTAGATGGAAACGAGGAGATGACGGGTTTTTGAGATGGGCTCTGGGAAGATTATTCTCTTCAATTCTTAGTGGACTACCTCTAATAGAAAACTCCTATTGGTCCATCTACACTTTTTATATATTTATATGTTTATTCATTTTCGTATCCACTTATTCATTTATCTTTTAATTGCCGTAAACCATAAAACGAGGTGAATAGGTATGGTAGAAGAATAGCCCCCCTAACTGACCAAAACCCTCTGACGTCAGGAGAGACGACAATCCATCTCGTGCTCTGGCGTCGTCCGTAGGTCGCCGTGATGAAAGGGTTGAAGACTGTAACCAAATATTCTTCTTCATTAACTAATCTGTTTAAGGTCATTAACATGTTCGATTCCCTTTAATCTATTGAACTCTTCTTCCTTACGTCGTGGCCTCTCCGGACTGCCGTACTATCGTCAGCTCATTTGAACCTTGCAGAAAGTAAACTACTGATGCTCTTGAACACTTGGTTTTTACTCTTCCAATTTTGTTGAATTACATCTTTTTTTATTCAATAAGTCTTCCTAAAAGTATCATTAAACAGGCTGAATATCTCTCCCTATCCGCAAATGTTTGCCAGTTTTATGCTGTTTTATAATGCAAGTATTTCAACTGACCAATTTATGTCAACACGTTTTTCAGTTCATATATTCAGACTCAATCATGACTTTGCTTTTTACTCTTGGCATCACGCAACGGACACGTTAACGCCTTCTGTTTTGAGTAACGTTATACTCTTGCTGCCACCAGAAGGAGGTGGGATAGACAGATAGATAAATAGATAGATAGATAGATAGATAGATAGATAGATAGATAGATAGATAGACAGATAGATAAATAGATAGATAGATAGATAGATAGATAGATAGATAGATAGATCGATCGATAGATAGAGAGGGAGAGAGAGAGAGATAGAGAAAGAGACAGAGAGACAGAGAGACAGAGAGAGAGATTTACTTATTTCTGGATTTACAGAGATAAGGTCATCTCTGCTGATTCAAGAAGGAGAGATTATCAAGATGTGTACGATTAACCGCAGAAATTAAAAGTAGTGTTTTAGAAATTCAAAGAATAATGGAACTTCAGTACATTAACATCAATAGGTTGATCAGAATCAAGAAATTTATCTATTTTTTGTCTCGTTTTCTCTCACAACTTATAATGATTAGACTGTTTATTGAATATACTTCGGACTCACTGGGATGGTGATAGATCAGTCGATCATTAGATTATTTGATTAAATTTCTCTTTAAGCACGAAGATCCACAACAACAAGGAACTGTCCCCGAGCCCCCCCAGAGACATTTCCAAGAACGTATGTCAGATTACTGCTTGTGCTATGTCAGCGTGGGCCTGTTTCTGTCATTGGCTTCAAGGAAGGGGCATAACTCACCAGCTGTTAGCTTTCTTTGTGTGAACAGGAGGTGGAAAACAGTAAATGATGGAGGAGAGAGAGAGAGAGAGAAAGAGAGAGAAAGAGAGAAAGAGAGAGAGAGAGAGAGAGAGAGAGAGAGAGAGAGAGAGAGAGAGAGAGAGAGAGAGAGAGAGAGAGAGAGAGAGAGAGAGAGAGAGAGAGAGAGAGAGAGAAAGAGAGAGAGAGAGAGAGAGAGAGAGAGAGAGAGAGAGAGAGAGAGAGAGAGAGAGAGAGAGAGAGAGAGAGAGAGAGAAAGAGAGAGAGAGAGATAAAGGCTTGTGAATTGTGTAGCATTATTGAAAAAAATAAGGGAGCTGATTTCTGATTACTGTCTCTACTTATATACAAAGATGTAGAGAATTGTGAAATACTTAGACTTTTTTATATCTTTTAACTTGAGTCCAATAACATAGAGGCTTGTGAATTATGTAACATTATTGAAAGAAATAATGGGGCTGATTTCTGATTACTGTGTCTACTTATGTACAATTGTAGATGGGAAGAGCACAAACACTGGAAAACGGTGAAAGCCATGTATTGTAGTCCTGTGTACCTATCTTCATTATAACGAAATTGTCAAATTGTGCAATGGAATTGAGAAAGACGGACAAACTAGAGGAGAGAGTCATCTCTGTAGACTCAGAACCAGGAAGTCATGTGTTTCGGGTATTTTAGTAATTTGTTCAAGAGCAATCGACATGCTACAACAAAGAGGCTGTTGGGTGGACTGTGTATATCTAGATCTGAAGAGAGCCTTGGAGAAGGTATCTTTCAAATGTTTTATTTGGAAAATGAAACATGTAAGAAGACTTAAAGGGAGTCTCCTGGCATGGATGAGAGAGTTCCTGAAAGAACGATACATGAGACCGACGTGAGGGATAAAATTTCGTGAAGAAGGGGAGTCCCACAAGGTTTGGCACGGGCGCCCGTAATGATTTAGGTAATTAACGTATTTGACTCAATGAATAGTTACACAATTTTGTTTGCAGACGATGCAAATATCACGAAGAGAGTAGGAGATAAGTAGATATGATTTGCTACAGCAGGACCTAGATATTATGTACGATTAGATACTTGTGCGGAAAATTAATTGAAAAGAAGGCAATGGGTACAAGTACAAATAGGTAATGCAAGTCACCAATGCAACAGAGGAAAAGGACATAAGAATCGGTCATAGAAAATACGTCACAAGAAAAATGTCTTTAGTTAATATGAATAATGGACAGGCACACATACTAATACGCACACACACACACACACACACACACACACACACACACACACACACACACACACACACACACACACACACACACACACACACACACACACACACACACACACACACACACACACACACACACACACACAAACACACACACACACAAACACACACATGCACACACACACACGCACGCACACACACACACACACACACACACACACACACACACACACACACACACACACACACACACACACACACACACACAGATATATACACAAATGTATTCATACGTATAATACAAAATTTTATCAATTTTGATCTTACAATAATTGGAGTGTTTTTAGTGGGTTAGGTGGATGATATGTATAAAGAAAAACATTTAGTTGAGAAGTAGAAATAATATTAGTACTCAAATATACATTCATTTATTTTGTTTTACATGGTTATATGTCATGTTCTCAACCACTCAGACCTTATTTTTTTGTTTTTGAAATATCTTTTGTCTACTATGAGTCTCATAGGCCCTACGCGATCAGGTTCTCTGATTTCTATTTCCGCATCCATCTTTATTGTCCTCTTAGTCACACGCCTCTTCTTCCCAGCGCCCCACACATATTTCCAACACCAATATCCCACAGGACTTACCCACTCATGACTACCCCGTTATCTATACCCACCGACCCAGATCTGCTAACCCCTCACGTCTGTGCTCGACCTACCTTCGCCTTCTCCCTTCCCTACCCGCGCCTCGTCGCCAATACGTCCAGCCTACCTTCCCTCTATTCCCTGTCCATCCCCTCCAAGTAAAGTGGATTACGTGAGTCGGCCAGCAGCCATAGTAGACAAAGTGAGCACGAGGCCAACTGATCAGGCATGGAAGTAAAATGCGAAGCTCTAATATGAACCAGTTTGATCTTGTGGCGTTCACGCATGGCAGGCCGTAGTAGGCAGAGCTAACTGGAACGTGCCGATGGCCCGATCATAAAGTGTTTATCAGGACAAAGGGAGGTTCTAGCTTTTTTTTTTCTGAATGCATGCGGACTTCGAAAATTTGCAATGCTTGGGTATGAAGTTATGATTATCATTTTTAATATGTAACACATTTATTGGTATACTCAAACCAAACTGCATACTCTAAACTGGGCTAAATCAATTAGATACTTTGTATGCAGCCATTTTATCAACCCTTTTCCTTACTTTCTTTTTGTAATGGTATAAACAGTGTTTCTAACTTCATTGAATATAGCAGCCATGCAAGGTAACGCCCACGAGGAAACAGCACGGAGTACTTTTTCAGGTTCATCGTCCCTTATTTAAGATAGCTCCAGTAAACTGTGGCACACTCTTTACATGGGCCGCAAGATCACATTATTATTATTTTTGCCATTTGCTCACGCAAATGTTTCGCGACCTTTGGTGACAATGTCGTCTTTCCAAGTTAGATTTTGGTTGAAGGTCACACAGATTCGCATTGAAATAGCTTGCCAAGAAGATATACTTTTATACATAATATACCCAAGTAAAGGATCAATAGATGTATGAATGAATAACAATGATTTATGAAGAAATAAGTTAAACAATTAAAAGGCTTTTCAGTATATAGTTTGGATATATGTATGTGTGTGCGTGTGTGTTTGTGTGTGTGTGTGTGTGTATGTGTGTGTGTGTGTGTGTGTGTGTGTGTGTGTGTGTGTGTGTGTGTGTGTGTGTGTGTGTGTGTGCTGTGTGTGTGTTGTGTGTTGTGTGTGTGTTTGTTGTTTGTGTGTGTGTGTGTGTGTGTGTGTGTGTGTGTGTGTGTGTGTGTTGTGTGTGTGTGTGTGTGTGTGTGTGTCTGTGTGTGTGTGTGTGTGTGTGTGTGTGTGTGTGTGTGTGTGTGTGTGTGTGTGTGTGTGTGTGTGTGTGTGTGTGTGTGTGTGTGTGTGTGTGTGTATGTGTGTGTGTGTGTGTGTGTGTGTGTGTGTGTGTGTGTGTGTGTGTGTGTGTGTGTGTGTGTGTGTGTGTGTGTGTCTGTGTGTGTGTGTGTGTGTGTGTGTGTGTGTGTGTGTGTGTGTGTGTGTGTGTGTGTCTGTGTGTGTGTGTGTGTGTGTGTGTGTGTGTGTGTGTGTGTGTGTGTGTGTGTGTGTGTGTGTGTGTGTGTGTGTGTGTGTGTGTGTGTGTGTGTGTGTGTGTCTGTGTGTGTGTGTGTGTGTGTGTGTGTATGTGTTGTGTGTGTGTGTGTGTGTGTGTGTGTGTGTGTGTGTGTGTGTGTGTGTGTGTGTGTGTGTGTGTGTGTGTGTGTGTGTGTGTGTGTGTGTGTGTGTGTGTGTGTGTGTGTGTGTGTGTGTGTGTGTGTATGTTCATAAAACTTTCAGTCTATGAGCCTTCTCTATTTCCCTATTTATATTTTAGAAACATGTCGAATAGATAGGTTCACCTTTGCATTTATTAGTAAAACTGTATTATAATGTCTGTTTTAATGCCTGTATAATAACTACATCCAATTTTTTTTTCTATGGGTTATTTTCTATCCCATACTAAACATACCATACCCTAGGGGCTTTAACTATTTCAAAGTTTTTACAAAATCACTTTTTCAAACTACGTTTTTTTCATTAACCCATGCCAAGTATGTTTATATTCAAAATGAAAATAAAGATTTTGAATTCATTATATAAATTCCAGACTATTTTTTCTTTTTAATTTCCATGCGCGTGATATTACCAGATCATCATCATTTGGGGGTCATAAAGCAGGGAGCGCCTTACTTAACTCAGACGCCGACAGCAGCGCCCATGGTTTACTCCGAGCAAGCTTCCAGGCAGTCACCCTTCTCACTCACTCCACTCCCAGCAGATACAATCAACTTGCCCAGGCATGATTTCTCTGATCGTCCCGTCTCTTCCATCGAGAACTGTCTCTTGTGTAGACAGATGACTTCCTTTTATTACAACATTTCTAAATGAAAGCTTTGTCTATCATTGATCGATATGTTTTAAGCTGTTAATCCCAGGTGATGTATTATGATCCAATAATATCGTTGTCATCACCAGTAATCTGGTATTGACCTATGGGGTATTTTTGACATAAAAAAGAAATTCATTTGTGGCAACTCCAGGTGTTTCTATTCATTGCCACTAAAACTTCCAATAAAAAACATCATAAAAACACAAATTTCACTAAACTGTTGATGGAACTCTTAAAGACGAATGTGTCGCTTTGTCTCAACTTTAAGAATATTTGTCTTCGATCGTTGGAAATCATTAAAGACTTATTTATTATCAAAACTTATCAAAGATTTAATCAAAGACTATTTTGAGATATTTTGTTTCAATTATAAGAATATTTTCTCTAGATGTTGGAATTAAAGACTTATTTATTATTAAAATTCATCAAACAATTAATTAAAGACTATTTAAAGATATTTTGTTACAATTAAAAGAATATCTTTTATCCGTTGCTGGAATTTATTGAACATATATAATCTCTTTTTAGTGCGAAGCCTTTTCTTATTGAACATGCCAGTCTCTTTGTCGATGAATGTCCTATCTACCACGCATCTACGATACTCCTTATCCTCTTCCAGTTTCTTTGCAATTCTTTTCGCCTATCTTTTAACACATCAGCATTTATACCCCAGTACACTCCTTCCCATGCAATGAAACAAATTTCGTTGGATGTATGATAAAGTTATAAAAAAATACAAAAAGAAAAACAAAACAAGAACGAATATCTTCCCCAGTCGCGTTTTTGATTTCTTTTGCTTCTGATATTTATTTTCGCAATCAATGGGTCCTATCTCGTGTGAGACGACTGCAGCGGGTTAACAAGCAAACTAAGGGCGAGTGATGAAATCTGCAGATATGCTTGCTAGCAATAAGGCGACATAAAACAGTCGGAAGGACAAGCGCAGCAAGGAACGCGTGGAAATGGCGT
>NC_134808.1:21570285-21572785 GCF_046742065.1 Oratosquilla oratoria | reverse complement strand
TGTATATGCAATAAAAGAAATAATGAAATAGAAATGAAAAAGAGAAGCATCATATCAAATTATGAGTTTCACTCACTTTTCAAACATGAGGCACAGGAAGAGAGTACTGGGAGTTGGGAAAGAGAAAGTAAAACTAAAATGTGTGAAGGTGTAGAGGGTGGTCCTAATAAAACAAATACAGTATCATAAAAACAATGGTCATATGTGGGACCAGGTTCAGTTAATAACCTACTATAGGTAATAGATAGGTACATACAAGTGTGTATGAGTACATCTGTCTACCTATATATCGCACTTTGTCCACGGAGATTTCAGAGATGAAAGAGACGAGGGAAGCCTATCCTCGTGGCGGGGATCCTATGGTCTATTCCTAGTGTACCGCATACAACATTTTAAGGCAGGATCAAACAACCTCATCATTGTATTTAACTTTACCTAGTTGCATTTACTTAGTTGTATTATACGGGAAGGGAAGCTATGCTAGTAGTGACCCGTCTTTGTATCTCGCAACATCTAGTATATGTATATATATATATATATATACATATATATATATATATATATATATATATATATTATGTATATTTATATGTATATGTATATGTGTATATATATATATATACATATATATATACATATATATGTATATATATATATATTATGTATATTTATATGTATATGTATATGTACATGTATATGTATATGTGTATATATATATATATATACATATATATATATATATATATATACATATATATATATATATACATATATATATATATATAATATATATATACATTACAATATCTCAGCGTGTGATATTATCTATTTGTTTATATCAGGAAGAAGAAAAGACGTATTCAGACATTTACGTCCCCTTATCTTTGTGAGCGGGCTAAAGGCCAACACAAATAACACTCGAAACCAACCTTATATGAAGTGCGGGTGCAATAAGAGGGAGGGAAGGAAGTAAAGGATAGAAAGGAGATGAACAAAGGGCGAAGTAAAAACAGTATTTTAATTTGTCTTTTTGAAGGAAGGTATAAGGAAATTACTTAGATGTCTATGAAATGAGTACAGTGGGTATGGAGGACTTTTTTCTCAGATATCAGGTTGATTATGCCCAGCGGGGTTTATAGGAAGGGTTCCGTGATTTCTTTAGAAGTGAAAGGTTATGATAATGATAATTATTTCTTGTGTTTCGGTGCCCCATCTTCGACAAGGTGCCCTATCAGAGACTGCTAAATAAAGTCAAAGCCTATGGGGTAGGAAGAAAAATGTTTGAATGGATTAGAGCATGGATTAGTGACAGAAAAGAGCGGGTCACCATAAACAGTGTAAAATCCAAATGGGGAAGTGTTACTAGTGGAGTTCTCCAGCGGATGATACTAAAATAGGACGCCAAATTATGTCAGGAGAAGACGCCGAGATGGAAGATCTTAATAAATTGTTTACATGGTCGATGGAATGGCAAATAGATTTCAATATCTCAAAGTACAGCTTATAATCAGTACAGATGTGAATGCCCAAAATGATACATGGGATCATAAATTCATCTTACGAGGACAGACTTAGGCACCTTAACTTACACTCTCTGGAAAGACGCAGAGTGCGTGATGATCTAATAGAGGTGTTCAAGTGGATTAAAGACTCTAACAAGGAGAATGCAGACAAAGTCATCATATCAAGACAGTAGGGCAGGACTCGCAGTAATAGATTTTAACTGGAGAATTTTAAATTTAAGAAAGAAATATGCAAGAACTGGATTACTAGTAGAGTGGTCAATTAATGGAATATACTTATTAATCATGTAATGAGCACTGAAACTATCGGTTGCTTTATGAAAAGGTTAGACAACTCTATGGATGGGGATGATATTTGTAATGGACATGGTGTTGCCTAGTGTAGGCCTTATGGTATCTTGCCCTCTCCTTTATTTTTATATTCTTATGTACCCGGAACCTTGTGACAGCTACCAATGCTCCTCGGATCCACCCACTGGGGAAAAAAATAATTTGTCTGTGTTGCATTAGTATGAGACTTTTTTTTATGTCATCGGCCTAGTACAGTGGGAAGGGAGAAATTCTGGACGCGGTATGGTGATCGAGTGCAAGTCCTTTGGGGCTGCACTTCCAGGTGGACGTAAAGGTGCTAAAAGAGTAGGAAGGAGAGTGGTAGAGAGAAAATTCCCTCTACAAGATACGTAATTCAAACGTTTTCGCCAATCAAGCATTTTCAAGGAATATAAGTAGAACTTCACATGCAAATCGCGAAAGAACATAATATGGAACTAGGAAAGTCACACAAGAAACTTCGAGAACACAGTGCTTTGGCAAGGATGTTCCTGATGTTGTGGAAGTTCAATTATATATATATATATATATATATATATATATATATATATATATATATATATATATATATATATATATATATATATATATATATATATATATATATATATATATATATTAGATATTAAGTTTATGCAATCCCAAAA
>NC_134808.1:21560285-21562785 GCF_046742065.1 Oratosquilla oratoria | reverse complement strand
CGGGACAGCAAGGTCACAACTCCTTGACTAACGTCCCGTACCTACTCGCTGCTAGGTGAACATGGGCTACACGTGAAAGGAGACAAACCCAACTTATCTCCGCCCGACCGGGGAATCGAACCCCGGTTCTCTGGCTTGTGAGGCCAGTGCTTTACCAATCCGCCACACACGCACGCACGCACACACACACACACACACACACACACACACACACACACACACACACACACACACACACACACACACACACGCCCGCACGCACGCACGCACACACACACACACACACACACACACACACACACACACACACACACACACACACACACACACACACACACACACACACACACACACACACAGACGACCTCTTCTTCACTTTATCCCTCTGGTTTCCCACTCTTCTCCACTGAATCGATAGCTTCTTTGATGTGTTCACTCTCGCACGTCAGTCAAAATCTAGCTTTGTGTTATTCACAATTTTCCAAAGATTCCTTGATCCACCTGTTTTTCTCTGCCTTCAGTGTCTTCTTGACCTATTCTCATGATCTAGATTCTAGACAAAGTAAGCGAACTGGATAAAAGTAGATAATGACTAAAGATAGAAATGGAGTGGATGAAGAAACTAAAAGCGATTGAAAGGAAGAGAAATGTAATGGCAGAGGAAAGTAAATGCAAATAAGACAAGATTAGTAAGAGTAGTAAAGATGTACAATGAATGGAAGATACGAAGAGAAAGAGCAAACTTCTAGAATTAAATATTTTGGAGATATTATTTCAAAGGGAGGGAAGTAAGAAGGGAAATAGTAAGGAACGAGAATCGGGGAATTGAGAGAGGATTTATGTAGAAGCAAATGAAAGACGCGAGAGCATAAAGAAATAGAATGAAAGGGATGAGACTGGGAGAAGAGTGAAGGAAAAAGAGTGAGAAAGAGTTAAAGAAAAGGAAGAAAAAATGGGAAAAGGATGGAAAGAAAGAAAAGAAGATAATGAAAAGGATTTTTTTACAGGATGAAGGTAGGTCATCCTGTTATCGTGAGAGAAAGACTATGTGGTACTTTCTAGTTTTAGTTGTGTACTTATTAACTCATCAGTGATGGCAGACTTCATACCACGTATCGATAATAATGTTATAAATATCACGGTTGAAGAGAAGATAAAGAGCAAGCGTAAAGAGCATCAAGAGGGGTATCACAAAGAAAGAGGAACAAAAGCAACAGAAGAGTGATACAAAGGTATGGTTGAACAGAAAAAAATGGGTTTCAAATCTGAACAAAAAATAGAAAATAAAATGAATTAATAAATAAAAAGAAAAAAAAGGAGACATTTTAAAGGAGAGAAAATAATAACAATAATAATAGTAAAAGGCGATGACCAAGACGAATATGTAAAGGAAGACTTAAAAATCTGAAAGAAAATGATGACAAAAGAGATAATCAGGAGGTAATGTAACAGTATGAACACGGAATAAGAAGACACCAAACGTAATCTCTGAGTCCTCTCCTTGATGAGCTTCAGCACCAGTAATTTCTTTCTTTCTTCTTGTCTCTTTGACTAGACTACGTCCCTTCCCGGTCTTTCTGTTCACTACCGTCCCCCAGAATGCCTATGGCAAGAAAATATCTCTGTCTACGTAAGTGACAGTATCCAGTATCTTCCTAAGAGCTCCAATTTTTATTCTTTTTCCCGTTCCAGGGAATCCAGACCTCCGACGATTGAAACTTTTCACACTTCTTCTCTTCTCCCTTTGCGCTGCCTGAGTCCAATCCAGCCGTCTTCTCTGTCCCTCTGTAGGAAATTTCTGTTTTTGCAATGCAATCAATCAACCCCTATCGTTGTTCCATCTACTCTCTTTCCTGTCTATCCGCAGGAAGATGCTGCACTCTCATTAAACACTGAGACCTCCACTATTACTTTCCCTCATACCAACTGCGCAATCATACACGAACTCTCTCAGCACTCCCACTGCTCCCCTTTGCAACCGAGCTAAGAATTCCAGTTTCTTGAACGATTCTTAATAGTTCTTTCTTTCCGGACGAAAATCTCATTCGCTATCTGGCTAATGGACGCAGGTCGATGCAAACGCCGGGGAATCATTAGTCTCCTTTAGACGATGGCGACAACAGCCTCGAAGGGCGCACGTTGCCTCCATCGGCGCCGCAAAGACCCGATGACATGGCATCACGCGAGCCGCCGCCGTTGCCTTTGTGTGCTGGGGTGGCATGGGCGAGGTCGTCTTCGCGTGCGCACCCGGAACCAGAAGAAGGGGCATATGAAAATGAGTGAAAAAACAAACAAACAAACACACACACACACACACACACACACACACACACACACACACACACACACACACACACACACACACACACACACACACACACGCACGCACGCACGCACACACACACACATACACACACACACACACACACACACACACACACACACACACACACACACACACACACACACACACACAACAAACTTCTTGACGTTAGATTTT
>NC_134808.1:21545285-21555285 GCF_046742065.1 Oratosquilla oratoria | reverse complement strand
CATGATTACTTCTGTTCCACGTTTAGCTCTGAATTTGTTACTTTTAGAAAATTGATCCTTTGCTTACGTTGACCGCAAAGGTTTATGCGGTTTTCAACATGAATAATCCCATTCACTAACTAACCCTGAGCTCAGGAAACCTGACACAGCTTGACACTGGCCAGAGAAGATGGTCAGGCGCTAGCCAGAAAAGAAAAGGGTCAATTAAATTAGATACAGTACCCTCGGTGCCAAGGACTGAATGAAATAGCCTGACAGTAGCGAGAATAAAAAATCAATATTGACACAAAGTATAGAAAGAAATAAGATGAAAAAAAAAATAAATAAAAAGAAAGGATGAGGGTAAGACGACACTTCTAGATCCAACGAAGAACTTGAAAGGTCAGGGACAGAAGGGGAAGGAAAGGTTAGGTAAGGGGCGATGGCAATGCATTTAGTGACTGAGGTATGAGTTCCGGAATGAAATATTATGTAGAATGACGTAAGAATTGTTGAATGAACAATAGGGTTGTAACATTTTAGGAAGAATGTGTGTGTGTGTGTGTGTGTGTGTGTGTGTGTGTGTGTGTGTGTGTGTGTGTGTGTGTGTGTGTGTGTGTGTGTGTGTGTGTGTGTGTGTGTGTGTGTGTGTGTGTGTGTGTGTGTGTGTGTGTGTGTGTGTGTGTGTGTGTGTGTGTGTGTGTGTGCGTGCGTTCATGAGGACGCCCTGTAAACCTATATTCGTCAGCAGGAACATATTGAGTGCGAGCTTAAGTGTATGCGCTCATACTGATCCTATAAATTATAACAATACTCAAGTTGTCTGTAATCAATACTCACACTACCTAACTCGAAAAGAAGTGCAGCCTTTAAAAGTAGCCATTTTTTCACACATCTGTCTCTCTGTCTGTTTGTCTGTCTGTACTATATATCTGTCTGTCTGTCTTTCTGTCTACTCTGTATCTGTCTCAGTCTGTCTGCCTATTTGTGTCTATCTCACTTTCTCTCTCTCTCTCTCTCTCTCTCTCTCTCTCTCTCTCTCTCTCTTTCTCTTTCTCTCCCGGTCTCTCTTTCTATTTCTATCTCTTTCTATCTACATCTCCATCTCTATATCTATCTCTATCTCTATCTGTATTTATGTTTATATCTATCTTTCTATCTAAAGTTTATGTTACTCAATTCAGTCATTGGCCATTGTCTCTTTGTTGAGAAAAATGGGAATGAGGAAGTCAAGAAATCTTTAAAAGATCCTCACAGTTGCATTGAGGACAAAGTGAGCAGAAAAGAAAGATGAAAAAGAACGGAATAGGCAGGAAAGGAGAAAGGGGTGAAGGAAGGAGGGGGGAGGGAGGAAGGGAGGGGGAAGGAGGAAGGGAGGGAGGGAGTGTGGCAAGTACTTCGGAGGAGTCAAAGATTGTGAGGGAAGGGGCGAAAAGAACCTTGTAGAAAGGTCTGAGTGAAGGGGGACAAGGGGTTGAACAAGAGCGAAGATGAGGGCAAGGGAGAGAGAGGAGGTAAGAGGGTGAAGAACTCGGTGGTGGAGGCGGTAGGAAGGGGGACAGGAGTAGAAGGAGAGGGACGACGAAGGGGGAGGGAAGAGAAAGGGGAGATGTTTCAAGGAGAGTGAAAGGTGTGAAGGGGGAATTGGATCTGGACGGAGAACTGGAAGAGATGTCTTCCGATGATAAAGAAGGAACGTCGGGAGGAGAAGACAGACTAGAAAAAGGAGATGGGGGAGAATCAGCAGAAGGAAGAGAAGAAGGAAGAGGAAGAAGAGGAAGAAGAGGAAGACTAGGATGGAGTTAAAGTGGAAAAGAAGAGTGAGGCATGTATGAAGGTTATCAGGATGATGTGGACGAAGACTTGAAAGAGAAGAAATGGAATCACGATGACATCGACGACGACAACGACAATAATGATGATGATGATGATGATGATGATGATGATGATGATGATGATGATGATGATGATGATGATGATGATGATGATGATGATGATGATGATGATGATGATGATGATGATGATGATGATGATGATGACGTTGATGATGACGTTGATGTTGTTGATGATGATGATGATGATGATGATGATGATGATGATGATGATGATGATGATGATGATGATGATGATGATGATGATGATGATGATGATGATGATGATGACGACGACGATGATGGTGACGATGACGATGATGATGATGATAATTAAGATGATGATGAGAATGATGATGATGACGAACGTATCCACTTATATATATATATATATATATATATATATATATAAATATATATATATATATATATATATATATATATATATATATATACATATATATATATATATATATATGTATGTATGTATGTATGTATACACAATTTTATTTTTGCCTGCAATAACCTAAAATATATCTTTCATTCCATCACGCACTTACCAATCACATCCCTTAACCAGCATTGTCCCTCCTTCCCTCCCTCGTTCTCTCGTCACTCCTGAAACCCTTTCCTCCCTCACCCCCAAAGTCAAAATCACTCCACCCTTTCAACCAAATTTCACTCAACGCTAACCCATCTATCTTTATACTCACAAATATAACACCAATCTTTTTCCTTTTACCCTCATCTGCACCACATCCATGCACATGTAATGACTCAATTACTGGGGCTTAGGTTGGAATCTTCCTCTTATGCCTTGATATTTTGTAGGAGGAAAATACAGAGGGGAAGGACCCATAGTCCCCTTAATCTGTCCATTAAGTGGCCTTTTACAATACTCATGTACGGTGGCAGAAGCCTCACAGTTTCAATGGAGCAGCATAAAGAAGTGACAGTAGTAGTGTAAAAGTATCACCTTACTTTATGAGTAGAGATTTTAAAGTCGACCACAGAAGAATGATTTGTGGCTCAGGACTGTAGGGGCCCCACAAAACAATCCTTGAAATATTACCTACATAGGAACATGCAGTCAGTAGCCTCCCCCCCCCTCTCTCTCTCTCTCTCTCTCTCTCTCTCTCTCTATATATATATATATATATATATATATATATTATATATATATATTGTATATATATACATATATGTATATATGTATGTATATATATATATATATACATATGTATATATATATTAAATATATATAAATATATTATATATATACATATACATATATGTATATATGTATGCATCTATCTATATATATATATGTATATCTATATATATATATATATATATATATATATATGTGTGTGTGTGTGTGTGTGTGTGTGTGTATCTGTATATATATACACATATATATACACATATACATATATAAATACACATATACATATATATATATACATTATATATATATATATATATATATATATATATATATCTATATATACATATATATACATATTATTGTTACACACACTAAATGGTTCCTAGGACATAGATTTTCATTTTATCAATCACATTATCTTGTGCTATTTTAATCCCTTTTAAACGTGATCGAGACTAACAAGGAGCTCGATGAAAGCATATCCGGAAACTAATACGATATTGGGGTAGGACTTGAACTTAGCTGATATATAATATGCTTCCATCAAGCTTCTTTTAGTCTCGATCGTGTTTGCAAGGATTTAAAAATTAAAAACGGAAAAAGTTAGTGTGGTTGATAAGATGAAAATATATGTACAGGGGACTATTCATCGCGTGTTGTAATACGATCCCACTTGTGTACATACTACCATTTACGCTATCATGGCGGGGGTGGGTTGAGTGTAATTTCGTGCATATGTAACTCGAGCATACATAAGAAATTGTCCCCAACTTATATCCCTCTTGATAGCGCAATGGGTTAAGTCACTGTCCATTTGTTACGTATCGGCTAGGTTCGAGTCCTAGCTCGATAGCGTATCAGTTTCCGAATATGCTTCCATCGAGCTCCTTGTTAGTCTCGATCGTGTTTACAAGGAATTAAAATGGAAAAAGTTAATGTGGTTGATAAGATGTGTATATGTATATATATATATATATATATATATATATATATATATATATATATATATATATATGTATATATATATTATATATATATCATAAAAACACAAATGAACTACAAAGAATTACATTGGTAAAGCATGTCGACAGAGAACACAAACAGGTCTGATGCATCAAATTAGTATAATGAAATAAGGCTACGTACAAACAGGTAGCCAATCAAGTAAACAAAATAACAGCATATGGCCCATACTAATATTTCTAATGGTGGTGTTGAAATCAAGTCTAAATATTTAAGGATAATAAAACAATAGCTCTTTATCCTGATAGTATTACTGGTTCTCACTATGGTATTCATAAGTATATGGTGAATGCAGAACTAACAATTCAAAAGAATCGTGAAATAAGTATTTATTACAATGATTATTAAACAAGGGCAATAACAATGCCGATGGAAATGGTCATGGTCTTGGTGATGTTGATTGCAGTCATGGTGGTAGTGGAGGTGATGGTAATTGTGATGGTGATGACGATGATGATGATGGTGATGGCAATGATGATAGTGATGGTAACCTAACCCAAGTCAAACAAATTTAACCTAGTGTAGCCTAGCCTAACAGTTACGCCCACCTCCTTTTGAATGGCAAGCAACCTTTCTTCAGGCACTCAATTTCGAACACCATAATAATCCTTTCTCTCTCTCTCTCTCTCTCTCTCTCTCTCTCTCTCTCTCTCTCTCTCTACCTCTCTCTCTCTGCCTCTGCCTCTCTCTCTCTCTCTCTCTCTCTCTCTCTCTCTCTCTCTCTCTCTCTCTCTCTCTCTCTCTCTCTCTCTCTCTCTCTCTTTTATGGTGTGTGCTTATCGACTTTATTCACCTTAGAGGCTCGTGGCCAAAAAGTTTCAAACTATTTCTATTCTTTCTACACAGTAAGACCTTTTTCATTTTTCATTCTAGCCAGCGGCGGATGACTTTATTCATATATCGAGGCGTCGCAGAAGCGAGGGTGTTAATGGCTAATCTCTTATCTTGAACGAGATATGACTAGATAGTTCCTTATCACTAAGCGTCACGAGCAATATCGATCTCGCTGGAGAAGACTAAACTTATTTGAACCCTCGGATATTTTTTTTTTTTTTTGTGAAGAGTTGGTTTCTTGGTTCTCAGTGTCATCTTTTAGTAATTTAAATTGTTTCGCCTTCTATCTATGCATATACTTGGAGATTTTCACTTGAATAGTCTGTACCCATTAAACCTTCGCCAACTAAAAATGAATATACAAATAGTTGTGTCACACAATGACACAATGATTATATTACCAAAGCACAATATAACCATGTTTCTTTTACTAATCAAACTTTGCTTTGTTCCTTGAACATAGTATGGCTTACTTGCTTGTCTCAGGGTCTGTTACATACTTCGGTAACATGTAAGAGAAATTGAAATATCTATTGATCTCCGAATTCACCCTCTTCACTCATTAACCATTTTGTTTCGGTAGAAACTTTACAAACATTGTTTCATTAAACGTCAGGTGGTCTTCTTCAGCTTAGAGTTCGTGTCTCCTAATCAGGGAGTTGGATTTATTGTCTCAGCTTGCTCTTCGTTACTGTCACTCAGTCGGTTTTCTTTCTTTCGAGATATCGATTCCCGAAACCTTCAGTTTTAAAATGCAATCATCACCTTCCACTCCTCCTCCTCTTCCTTCTCCTTATCTTACTCCTTTTCCTTACATTCTTCCACCTTCTTCTTACTCTGCTTATTTTCCTCCTTATCTTCTTCCTTATCTTGCTCCCCCTGATACTCCTTCTTTTCCTCATCGTCTTCTTCCAACTTTTCTTCTTCCACTTTATTCATCTCCTCAACCTCCTCTTGTTCCTCCTGCTCCTCAACTTCCTCTTCTTGTTCGTCCTACTCCTCCTTCTCCTCCTCCTTCTCCTCCTCCTCCTCCATCTCTTGTTCCTCCTGCTCCTTCTTCTCCTCAGACTCATCCTCCCCCTGCTCCTACTGCTCCTAACTTCCTCCTCTTGTTCCTCTTCCTCCTTCTATTTTTCTTTATCTTCTTTTTTACTTTCCCCTCTGTTCAGACTCTTAATCGTGGAGGACCCTTTCTCTGGCCCTCCCACTCCTACCATTCACAGACACTAAACCTCCCTCTTATTACCTTTTCTGTTCTCTATATTTCCTTTCATTTATCTCTTCCCCTCTACTCCCCTCTTTCACTGTCCCATTTCCTCCCAGGCCAACGTTTTCTGTCACTCCCTCTCCGTGGTACTCCATTTTGGGATTTTATTCTGTGTTCCCAATGCCCGATCACCCACCTCCCTCAGAACACTCTACTGGTCACTCTAACTCGTCCCTGGACATAAGAATCCTCCTTTCCTTCCATTCACTATTCTCTATTTGTCTCTTGTATTCCCCCTTCACTCCCGATTCCTTCGACACAAATAATGTACCCCATGTTCGATCCCACGCAGTCAACCGTCTCTCTTCTCCTCCTCCCATATCTATCCAGATATCCACGGACCCAAATATCCCATATTGTCTCCCTTCCTCGTTCTTTGCCCATTTACCTTTTCTTCTTCCTACTTTTCCTTATTCTACTCTAAGTACTTCTATTCCATTTTCTACTTCTGTTCCTCCAACCTTACCACCACCTTCCGTTTCTCTTCATCTCTACTCACTGTACTTATTTTTTTGTCTATACTCCACATGCGTCCCTGGACCTTTATTTCCTCCGCCATATCTCCCACTCAGCCCGCTCAGCAGGAACCGTTGCTCCTACAGTACATTCAAATTCCTAACGTCCCTCCCTCATTATCCGTTCTCCCCATCGCCGTTTCAAATCTGCTTACGTAAGCCTTCGGCCCTTCCTCCCCCCCCATCCCCGCTCCCCGTCCCACCCCTCCCCACACCCACGCCTATGCCCCCCTCCCCCTCTCCCTAACTTCCATCCCCCCACATCCCCCCCCGCCCCGTTCCTAGTTGCTGCTATGATTCCTCCCGTACATTCCTCTGATCCCGATGGACGCTCCAGTTGCATACTCCCCCCCCCCTTCTTTCCCCTTTCCCACCCCCCCTCCAGCCCTGTTGCCCCCACCCCCATAATATCTTCCTGCACAACTCCCCACCCTCCTTTCCCTCTAACGGAGTTTCAATATCTCGCAATTATCAAGCCCTTTCTCCAACATAGTTGAAGTTCTGCCCCTTTTATCTCCCATCTCCCCACACGGATAAAGCATCAACTCCGAGTTCAGTCCCCATTTCCTTCTCCCTCACTGTTTCCCTTTCACCAAACCTTTCCCTCCCTCAGCATTGCTGTGACTATTCACCCTTCTATAACTTTCCCAATATATACTCCACGCCCTTTAACTTCTATACTAGTCCCTTTAACATAGCTGACACAATTCTTTCGACACCTACATGCCACACCTTACATATATTTTTTCTTCCTTATGACAGATGATTTTATTCGGGGCAGAGGTGGACTCTGATCTGAAGCCGTCTTAAATAGCCTGGGATGCATTCTGTATAACGAAAGAAGTCACTTTTACGACATTTAGAATAAAATCTAAAAAGTTTGCCATGGCGTTGATGGAATCGATTACCCGGTCTCCCGTACCGAGTGCCTTCGATCTTTGCATTCTGACATCAGCCATTTTTTTTTTTTTTTTTTTTCAAGTTGAAGGCAACCCCGTTGGTAACGAGGGACTATACAGAACACTTTTAATGAGCACCTTTGTGCCCAGAAGTACTTTTCCTTTTATTCTAACTGCCGCCAGACGAATTCATTCGATGGCGTTTAACCCCGTCAGACGCAAAGGTTTTGAAACTCACCGACCGAAGTCGCTGACTGAACTTGCCGACCAAACTTGCCAACCGAACTCGCTGACTGAACTCGCTGACCGAATTCGCTGACTAAACTCGCCGACTGAATTCGCCGACTGAATTCATCGACTGAACTCGCCACCCAAACTTGCTGACTGAACTCGCCGACCGAACTCGCAGCCCGAATTTGCCGACTGAATTCACCAACCAAACCCGCTGACTGAACTCGCCGACCAAACTCGCTGACTGAACTCGCCAACTGAACTTGCCACCCCAACTCGTCGACTGAACTCGCCACCCGAACTCGCCGACCGAACTCGCCGGCTGAACTTGCAACTGAACTCGCCAACCGAGCTCGTTGACTGAACTCGCCGACCAAAATCAGTGACTGAACTTGCCGACCGAACTCGCCGATTGAATTCGTCGACTAAATTCGCTGAACGAACTTGCCGATCGAAATCGCCGACCGAACTTGCCGACTGAACTCGCCGACCAAACTTGCCGACATAATTCGCTGACCGAACTCATCGACTGAACTCGCGACGGAACTCACCGACCAAACTTGCAGACTGAACTCACCACCCGAACTCGCCTACCGAGCTCGAAGACTGAACTCACCGACCGAACTCGCTGACTGAAACATTGATTTTCACTTTCAATGCCCATTATTCTTCATTTCTTTAACTTTCGATCCCTATGTCATAAGTTAAACTTCAAACCTTCATTCTAAACCTCTGGATTCCCAATTCATTCTACAGTGATTCCTCCTACTGCTTTGCCTCTCAAGGAAGAGAAAGAAAGCGACAAATGAACCAAAACAAAAATCTAAACGTTTGAGAAGGAAAACACATAGAAGCCCGGAGTACATTCAATAGATGAATGAAAATGACTGATACTTGCAAGTATGGAATCTAAATGTGTTCAAAGGGATAAGAGTGTTTGCCCAGCCCTCTTTCCTCTGATTCCCTTCAGTAACTTTATAGATTTAGTTTTGGCTAACGGCAGATAACTTCACTATGGCGAGGGGTGAATGTAATAGATGAAATACTTTTCTTTTTTAAGTTGTGGAAAGCTTTAATTTATTTAGAATATTTATGGGCATGGCTCTATCTCTTAGGTGAGGGGTGAATATAATAGATTATAATATATATATATATATATATATATATATATATTATATATATATGTGTGTGTGTGTGTGTGTGTGTGTGTGTGTGTGTGTGTGTGTGTGTGTGTGTGTGTGTGTGTGTGTGTGTGTGTGTGTGTATATATTAGTTGAGAACTTTGATTAAATTAGGGTTTTCCTGGACATGGTTTTACAGTATATCTCAGTTGCATAACATTTTCCTTTTGTATCTAGAATATTCACAAATTAGTCACAAGATCCTAGTCCAAGGTCCTTAGCCTTACCAGAGTATGCAAAGACATTTTCGTCGCAAATAGGCTGGGACAGCCTCCGCCTCCTGAACATGAGATCTGAGTTACGTCTCTCCCTCCTCCTCCTCCTCCTTCTCATCCTCTTCCTCATCCTTTTTCTCCTCCCCCTCCTTATATTTCTCCTTTTCCTCTTCTCCTTTATCTTCTTCCTCCTTTTCCTTCTCTTCCTGCTCTGTCTCCTTCTCCTCCTCTTTCTTCTCCTCTTCTTCCTTCTCCTTCTCTTGTATACTGGGTAAGGCCGTCTGGCGTTAAAGAGAACGAAGACTACAGCGGAGCCGTTGCGGCCAAGGACTCGAAAGGGCTAAGGATCGTCCGCCCTGGTATCCGTCTGGTGTCAGACTGAAAGAAATCTGTTAACGATCCCCAACGGGAACAGGGATGCTTCTTCATCCACAAGGAGCTAAAATAGAATAGGTGAGAGATTGGTCAAGGATGGTTGCATGCTTTGGCTTGCCTCGGTTTTTATAAGGAGGAAAGGGCATTATAGTTTATATACATATCTACTGTATGTAAGAACTTTTATCATTTACTTATTTTTTCATCTATATATTTATTTTTTTGTTTATCTATCTTTGTATTTCTTTGTTTATTTACTTATTTGTTTATTTATTCATTCATTTATATATCTATGTATTTACTTATTTATTACTTTATTCAATTGTTCATTTATTGATTGTTTTATTTATTTACTTATCTGATTATTTATTTATTTATCTATTTATTTATTTATTTATTCATTCATTTACTTACCTAAATACTTATATATTCATTCACGTAT
>NC_134808.1:21532785-21540285 GCF_046742065.1 Oratosquilla oratoria | reverse complement strand
ACTCTGGTCCGGAGGGGTGTCTTTCAAATATTGATTACATAAAAATTAGACAATAGTCATTACCCTATACGGGTCGACAGAGGAGTATTTTGATAAGTGGCAATGCGTCAAGATTGGCACCAGTGATGGATGGAGTACCACAAAGGGTCCGTGTTGTCTATGTGGTGTAATACAGACAATGATCCACATTCTCTAGGGATGTCAAATAGGTCCTAACTGCTTCGGCCAAGACCTTAAGGAAGCAAGTAACACTGTTCTACAGTGGTTTTGATGCGATAAGATGTGACGCCCTCTGGTTGCATTCAACAAAAGAGTGGAAAATTCAAGTATGATTTTCATGCCAAATTCAGGAAGTGTCTAATCTACAACAATCATTGTTTTTGGTGTGTGGGGAGGCTGGAATCTATTATGAACACAGCTCCGACCGAGCAGGGAGTCTTGGTAAAAAAACAGAGACAAATGATTCAGAAAAATATTTGAGTGTAGTGACTAGCAGTAATCTGAAGTTCTCAAAATAATACGTGGAGGTAAAAAAAAAAAAAAAAAAAAAAAAAAACAATATATCTTGACTATATTCAAAGACAGTTTGCCTAAACAATTCGTTATTACGACCATTCGTAAAGCATACAGTGCATCTGGTGTCCTAACCTTCGAAAGAACATAGGGTTTCTACAAAGAATGTAGGTTGGCGTTTACCAAATCAGTCGCGTCTCTTCACCACCAGGGTTAAGAGCGGAGGGTTTCCAAAGCTCGGCCTCCTCTCTTTGAAGACCCGTAGGCAGCGCGGTCAAGAGGTGGAAGTTGAATTAACCTCGGTTTTCTAAGCCATTCGAGAGAACTTTCTTAGTTATGATGTAGAAGAGATGTAAAATGAACTTAACCAAGACGTTGTCAGGAGCCCATCAGTACACAAAAGGTGAATGACACTCTATACACTAGTTTCATTCGGTTGTCACAAACAGTAAAAGTAATATTTCCTTTGATAATTCTTAAGTATGGACCTCGGGGTCTTTTGAAGAATCCCCCCTTTCTCTCCTCTATCTCTATCTCTCTCTCTCTCTCTCTCTCTCTCTTAATCACTCAACTATTCTATTTCTTTGTGTCTTTAACTTTCTCTCCATCTTTATCTTGTTTCTGATTCTTCCCCTCTCCCCCTCCCATTCCCCCTGCCTCTCTCCCTCCCCCTCCCCCTTCCTCGTTCCCTCTCCCCCAGCTATTGCCCCCATCGCGCGGAAGCCTCAGCTCTCGGCGTCAAAGGGGTTCTTCAAGTTCCTCCTCCTCCCCTACCTCCTCCTGCTCCTCCTCTTCCTCCTCTACGTCCTCCTCCTCCACACTTTCCTTCTCCCCCACCTCCTCCTCGACCTCTTCTTTCTCCTTCCTCTCCTTTTCCTTATTATCCTCCTCCTCTTTCCTCTCTTTCTTAATTGCCTTATTCTGTCATTCCTCTTTCGTTCTTTACCTCTCCCTCCCAATTTCGTTCAAAAGTACATACACTGCATCCAGGTTCTTTTGGTTTCTTTCGTTCTTTCTTCCTCTCTCTCTTCCCCACGTCACTCTCTCCTTTTTATTTTCACATTTGGACTTTTCTCCTTCTTTTTCCTGGCTTTCTTTCTCGCCTCCTCCTTCTCCTCCTCCTCCTCCTCCTCCTCCTTCTTTTCCCCCTTTCTATCTCCTTGTTCTCCCTTTGTGCTTACTCCTTCTCTTCCTCCTCCTACCACTCATCTTTTCCCTCTTCCTTTTCCTTTTCATACTCTTTACTCTTCCTCTTCCTCTCATTATACACTTCCTTCTCCACGTATTGCTCCTCCTATTCCATTTACTAAAAAGACTTCCTTTTCTTTCCTTCCCTCCTCCTTCTCATTCCTCTCCTACTCCTCTTTCTCCTCCTAACTCTCTTCCACCTCCCCTCACTCTAATTCATCTCTTCCTCCACCTCCTCCTCCACCAACACCTCCTAAAACTCCTCCTCCACTTCCTTCACCACTCTCCGCTTACTTCTAGACGGGTTCTATCTGGAAAACCTAATGATTACGTTTAATTCCAGATATAAAGCACCTAAGTGTCAAGAAAGGATTCTCGCCATTTGATATATGAAGTATCCTTGTCTCCCCTGCCCCTCATTCATCGTCCATTGCGCCCACTCCCGACCGGGATGGTTCAGACCTATCACTGAAGGGTACAGTGCAGGACCCCTCTGCCACGTTTTAATTGACTTCTTATTAGCATCGTTATGGGTAATCCCAACTTCACTAACATTATTGCTATCATCGTAGGGCGATTTACTAATGCTTGTAACTTGTAGGTGTCTTTCTCTCTTTATTCTCTCTCTCTCTCTCTCTCTCTCTCTCTCTCTCTCTCTCTCTCTCTCTCTCTCTCTCTCTCTCTCTCTCTCTCTCTCTCTCTCTCTCTCTTTCGCTCTCTCTCTTGTCACCCAGGGAGTTATTTTTTCAAGATTTGTGCACCCTTTTATCTGCGTTATGTTTGCCTTTTCCTATTCCTTCTTTTCCTCTTCTTTTCTTCTTCCTCTTCTTCTTCTTTTTCTTCTTCTTCTTTTCGTCTTCTTCGTCTTATTTTCTTTGTCATCGTCATCGTCGTCGTCATCATCATCATCATCATCATCATCATCATCATCATCATCATCGTCACCATCATCATCATCATCATCATCATCATCATCATCATCATCATCATCATCATCATCATCATCATCATCATCATCATCATCATCATCATCATCATCATCATCACCATCATAATCATCATCATCATCATCGTCATCGTCACCGTCATCCCCATCCTCCTCCTCCTCCTCCTCCTCCTCCTCATCATCATCATCATGAAAAGGATTACAAAGGACTGTAAAGGCGGAGCATGCCGACAGGAGACATTTTTGTCCATAACTAGGTTGGATGCGAAGAAAATATATAAATGATAAAAAAGAAATAGATAAAACAAAATTAAAATGATGATAATATAAATAATAATAAATGAAATGAATAATACATAGGTACAGTTAAATGATAACCAAACAGGTAAATAGTAAATAAAATCATCTGACAAATAAATAATGATAAAAGGAAATCAAGCAAATAATTAATGAATAAATAGACAAATAACAACAAACAAATAATCAAATAATATTAAATATATGGCAGTCATTACAGCATCTTGCTTAAACGTTTATCTAAACGAATCTTAAAGCTTCGAACTGAACTACATTGCATTGCCTCTGCATGAAGTTTATTCCATTCATTAACTACACGTTGACGATGTTGTTTCTACCGACTTCCAAATTAAATATATTTCCTGACAGTTTGAGACCATTATTTCTTGTCGGATTCTCATTGAGTGTGAAAATTTTGGCTCTTTTGATGTCAATCCCCTCTACAGTCTTAAATACTTATAACAAGTTACCTCTGATTCTAAGCTTTTTTAAGGAAAACAGATTCATATGTTTTAGTCGATTTTCGTATAATTCATTTTCCATATTTGAAATCAGTTTTGTGGCTCTCCTTTGTACTTTTTCCAATCTGTCAACGTCTTTAATGAGATTCGGTCACCATTCAGAAACAGCATATTCCAAATGTGGACGAACTAATGATTTATATAGCTTGTTAATGAGAGATGAGCTTTTGAATTCAAAATATCATCCGATCAGTCCTAGAATCTTATCTGCTCTCTCAGAGGCTCAAATACACTGCTTAGATGATTTGAGATCGTTACTGATAATTACCCTTAGATCCTTCTCACTATCCACTTTTGTTAACGAATTCCCAAATAACTTGTAATCGTACTTAGTTATTTTTACCTATGTGCATAAACTTGCATTTACTTGTGTTAAATTTCATTAGCCACTTTTGAGACCATTGCTGTAATTTATTTAAATCTTCTTGAATATCGAATTGACTGAAGTGATCATTTGCCATCTAGCACAATTTCGTATCATCAGCAAATTTTGAGACAATAGATTTTAGTCCGTGGTCTATATCATTTATATATACTATGAATAGAAATGGCCCAAGAACGGAACCCTGAGGAACTCCGCTCGTAACATCTTTCCATCTGAAAGTTTTGTCATTTTAAACCACTCTCATCATCATCATCATCATCATCATCATCATCATCATCATCATCATCATCATCACAATTGCCATCATCATCATCAAAATCATCATCATCATCATCATCATCATCATCATCATCATCATCATCATCATCATCATCATCATCGTCAACATCCTACTCCTCCTCCTCATCGTCGTCTTCATCATCTTCATCATCTTCTTTTACTTCTTTCTTTTCCTCTACTCCTCCTTCTTCTTTCTTTTCTTTATCTACTTCTTCTTTTCTTTGTTCTTCTCCTTCTTCTTTTTCTTTTTCTTTTTCTTCTTCTTCTTCTTCTTCTTCTTCTTCTTTGTCTTCCTCTTCCATTTCATCTTTTTCTCCTTCCTCTTTTTATTTTTCTTCTTCCACTGATGATACCATTTCTCATTTGTTCTTCTACTCTGCTCCCTCCAAACTGTCCTCTTACCCTTCTTCTCTTCTTCCTTCGCCTCTCTCTCCTCCCTTCCCATTTCCGCTTGCTCGTCTTCCTCTTCATCTACCTTCACCTCCTCCTCCTCCTCCTCCTCCTCCTCATTCTCCCCCTCCTCCATGTCTTTTATCCTGTTGGTTCCGTTAACGGGACTCACTCCCCTTTTCCTTCCATTTCTTTTTCTATTTTCTATTTTTTGCGGGGGGGTGGGGGGTTCCTCCCCACCCACCAGTCCCGCCATTGGCATCACCATCATCGGGTCTCCACCACCAACCCACGCCATCTCCCTCGCTCGCCTCTGCCTTTCCATTTTTTATTTTTCCTATTTATTTCTTCCCTCTATAGCCCCATATATTCCCTCCTTCCTTTTCCCCCTCCGTTTGTCTATCCCTCCGGTCTTTCCCATCCTTTTCCTAATCCCTTCAGCAAGAGACCCTTCCAGGAACTAAATAGAATTGTCTTCCGTAAAGCAGAACAAAGCCTGTAATGTGTGTAATCTTAGCGAAGAGGACACACATTTTCCTCTTCTTAGCCCTTGGCCTTCCTCCTCCTTTTCCTCCATTACTCTTTTCATTTCCTCCTTTTCATCTTTCTTCCTCGATTCTTAGCCCCACTCCCACTCCATCTTCTGCCTCTTTTGTCTTTCCCTCCCCTTCCCTCTTTGCCAAATGGGTTCCAGCATCAGAAGGCACCAGAGCAGAGGGTCCTGCTCCTTAATCTATGTCCTCCCTCATCTTCTTTTTCTTTCCTTTCCCCTCATCCTTCTAGTTTCTATTCTCCACTTTATTCTTCCTTCTCCATACATCTGGGCAGCATTCCAACCCTTCAGTATCATTTCCCATTTCCCCTTTTCCTTCCTTATATCTGCCTCCTTTATCTTCCATTTCATTCATCTTCCTCTTCTCCCTCTCCACATGCTAGCCTCCCTTACGTCCTACCTTACATAGTTCCTCCGCTTATACCTGGCTTAACTACGTGCTCCCTTCCCCATTCCCGCCCCCTTCTTTTACCTCCCTCTCCTTCCCACCCACCACCTTTGGACCCAATCTTTACTTCCCCACTTCCCATTTCCCCTTGTCCAAACATCATCATCCTTCTTCATTCTCTCCTTTTGTCCTTTACTGCTGCTATACATTTCCTCTTTTTCTCCTCACCCCTTTTTATTCTCCTCCTCCCCTCCTCCCTTTTCTGTCTTCGTTTCTCTCGCTCCTCATGCAGCTCCTCTCCTCTATCCCCCTCCACCTCCACCTCCTTCGCCCTCCACCTCTTCCTCCTCCTCCTCCTCCTTCTTACGAATCTGTCTCTTCTACCCTCGTTTGTCTCTTTCAATTTTATTTCTTTCCCTCTTCTCTCTCTCCTTTCTTTTTCCTCCTCGTCTCTCCATTATTTAGTTCCTCCGTAACTGCCCCTAGATTCTGTTCCTTTCTTTTTCATTTTAATATATTCTTTATTCTTCTCCATCCCATTGCATCTTCTTCGCCCTTAGTTCATACTTGTTTCTTTACATTGTCCTCTTCTTATCATGAATTGTAACCCAAATCTGCTTCTATTGTCATTGCTTTTCATATATGTCCTTCACACTTTATCACAACTTCTTTCTTTCCGCTCTCCTCTCCTCTCCTCTCTTTTTCTCCTACTCTCTTCCCTCCACCTACTTACCATAAACTCTTCGTTTCTATTATCCCTCTTCTTTGCGCCTACCACCTTACCTTATTTGTTTGGTGTTTCTACACCTCCTCTCTTCGTTCATTCTGACATTCAAATTCTTCTTCATACCTTTAACATGTGCACCAATTACCGGGCTAGTTCCGATCGCGTCTCCTATGTCGAAGACCCAAAGCCAACCACTGCCAATAAGTTCTACTTGTCTCCGAAGTCCGAGCGGGTGATGACCTTGACTGTAGATAAGAGCCTTCCAGCGGGAACTCCCTACATCCTCAGTGACTCCGTTGAGGCAAAAAAAGATATCCATTTCTAAATTTAGATCTTTTGCCACAAAAAGGTTGCCACTTCCACGGACATGTGTTGAATGACCCCTTGGCAAAACCAATTATAAATAAATAGATTATTGAATATGCAAATAAACAAATGAATAAATGAATAAATGAATGAGTAGATAGATAAATAGATAATTGAATAAATAAATGAATGAATGAATCGATAGATATATCAACAAATAATGAATAAGTAAATAAACAAATAAGCAAATAAATAAATAGATATATAGATAAATAGGTAAATTAGTAAATAAATAAATGAATGAATAATCGAATTAATAGATAAATAGAAAATTAATAGATAAGTAAATAAATTATAAAAATGAATAGGCAAATAGATCAACAAATGTATGAATATATGAATAAACAAATTATAAACAAATAAATTAATGAATAGATAGATAAGAACAGATATACACTATTAAATAAAAACTATATGAAATGAAAACAAATGAAATAAAATATAACAGATTAAAGTAGAATAGAATGAAACAAAAGAGGATGACATGAACTAAAAAAAGAATAGATTTAATACATACATACATATAACAAGGCTTTTTCCCCTTTACAAGGGAGGTAGCCAAAAAGGAAAAGGCATAAAATCATTCCCACCCATTCCATCCCTGAATACACCCCACACCCCTCCACCCTCCCTCTTATCTTAGCACCTCCTGGATGACGGGTCATCCCTGCACCTTGTCCACTGCCCTGGGTCAGAAGCAGTGTCACAAGATTTAATAGATACTATAAAAAAATATCGCCTTTTAAGAAAGTAGCATAAACCTCGTCGGGCCTTTGCATCTACAGAATTCTGTGTATTCTACTGTTCTTCATACATGAAGTGGTTATCCTTGCCCTTTCTGTATCTCCTTCATTAAAAATAGCTTATCTGTTCTATTATTCTACTTCTGTTCTTCGTTCCACCTCTACATCTTCATTATGAGCCTCTTCCTCTTAGCTTGATAAAAC
>NC_134808.1:21522785-21525285 GCF_046742065.1 Oratosquilla oratoria | reverse complement strand
CTTTCTTCTCAAAAAGATACTACATGCCTCTTCAATTTTACTTTCATCTGTGCCAAATCTACGCGCATTTAGTAAACAATTAATAGGGTTCTGGGAGGAATCTTCTCCCCATACTTTATTGTGCTTTGATTTTTCCTAGAAAAATACAGAGTAAAAGATCCTTTACTCCAACCCTTCATCATACGCAATTGCAATTTTTTACATTTTTACACGCATGCCAACGCTGTGACCCACTGCCCATCATCACCATCACAAGTGGAAGAAAGTGGTAGCATTAAAGAAGTAGAAGGAGGTATGTTCAAGGCATCATACAGGAAACAACTCGTATTTGATTACGATAATTTCTTCATAAAAAGAAATTTTAAACACAAACAAAGGCAAATCGTAATCGTGCCTCATAATAGTTCTTAAGAATTAGGAACCATGTTACACTTGAAATAAATCTCAATTTTGACGATATACATGTATATATATATATATATATATATATATATATATATATATATATACGCATACACACACACACACACACACACACACACACACACACACACACACACACACACATATATATATATATATATATATATATATATATATTATATATATATACATGTATATATATATAGATATATATATATATATATATACATATTACCATACATGTATTGTATATATGCATATGCATATATATATATATACATATATATATGTACATACATATGTACATAATATATATTATATACATACATATATATATATATATGTATATATATATATATATATATATATATATATATATATATACAGGGGTGGGACAAAAATTTAGGCGCTAGAGTAAGAATAATAAATTTCCTCAAATAACCTACATTATCAGGTACTTACCAGCTCTCTAGTACTTTGATGGACACCCCTTTCTCTTGATACATTCTTGGAGACGTTTAGGGACAGATGCTGCAAGATTTTGAAGTCACACAGGGTCCATATTCTTCCAAATATCCTTGATGGCCACCTCCAGCTTGGGGATTGATGAAGTGTCGTGCTCACGCAACTTATCTTTTATATGCTCCCAGAGGTTCTCAATTGGGTTTAAATCAGGCGAATTCCCTGCATAATCTTACATATACTCCACATTACTGAATGCAAACTATTCTTTAATGAGATTAGCAGTGTGGCATAGTGCACCATTCTGCATGAAGACATCTGTTTTGCACTGAATAAAACAGTCCTGCAAATGATCATTATGTAGCTCAAAATATCGGTGTGCATTCAGAGTTACATTTTTTGGTAGTATCACTAATGATCCCACACCATGGTAGCCAAAAGCATCCCAAACCATTAGTGAATTAGGATGTTTTTCAAGGATATTTGGAAGAATATGGACCCTGTGTGACTTCAAAATCTTGCAGCATCTGTCCCTAAACGTCTTCAAGAATCTATCAAGAGAAAGGGATGTCCAACAAAGTCCTAGAGAGCTGGTAAATACCTGATAATGTAGGTTATTTGAGAAAATTTAATATTTTTACTCTAGCGCCTAGGTATATATATATGTATACATGCACACCATGCACATATTACACATATACATATGTATATATATGCAGCATATTATAGACATGTATATATAGACACACAAATAAAAAATCAACATATAAACTTAAATGCATAAATGCAAATATACATGTATTCATAAAAGCATATATACATATAAGCATGCCTGCATTTGTACGCATACAATATATATATATAAATATATACATACATACATACATGCATACATACATACATATATATATATATATATATATATATATATATATA
Organism: Oratosquilla oratoria; assembly: GCF_046742065.1. Lineage (NCBI taxonomy): Eukaryota > Metazoa > Arthropoda > Malacostraca > Stomatopoda > Squillidae > Oratosquilla > Oratosquilla oratoria. Next base: position 21,523,464 of record NC_134808.1, on the reverse strand, counting down.
TGTTTATACCACTACGATCAATAAGTAATGAGAAAATGTCAGGAGAGACACTATTTTCATAAGCTTATAAAACTTTGTCTCCTTCAGAGAGGAATGTCCTGTGGAGGAAGGTCGGGAGAGGACAGATGATAGGGGTGAATGGAGAAAGGTTGTGTATGGATGATGCTGTGATGCATGAGGGGGAGTGGGTGGGAGATGGGGGGTGAGGAAGTATGTATGAGAAAAAAATTGACGCAGCCCGAAGGGATTTCTCTCCGTCTTCTCCTTTTCTGCATGAGGGGACGGAGAGGGGGGGTTGCCGAATTTATGAAGCGGCCTTGCTGTGGATGTGCTGTGTCTTGCGACACTACTTCTGACCTAGGGCAATGGACAGGATACAGGGATGACCCGTAATCCAGGAGGTGCCAAGATAAGAGGGAGGGAGGAGGGTGGAGGGGAGTGGAATATATAGGAAATGGAATGGGTGGGAGTGGTTTCTATGCCTTTTTCTTTTTGGCTACCCTCCGTGTAAGGGGAAAAAGCCTTTGGTATATGTATGTATGTATGTATGTATGTATGTATGTATGTATGTATGTATCTACACACTTCTGCATGCGTCTCTCCCAATCCTGGAAGACCTCCTCAAAGTCCTTTTTCAGTTGTCCCTTCAGGTAACTTTCCAATGCCTCTTTCAGCTCCT
>NC_134808.1:21515285-21517785 GCF_046742065.1 Oratosquilla oratoria | reverse complement strand
AGGGCACCACGACAGACACAACACACATACGCTCTCACCGAGGGAGAAGTACCCTGGGGGTGGTGGTGGTGGGGAAGTCTGGTGGTGGAAGGGCCCATGGAGTTGGTTCTGGTGGTAGAGGTTGTGGTGGTGGTGGTGGATGTGGAAGGCGAACGACATGAGATGCAGGAGGTGGAGGGAGGAGAAGGTGGAGTTGGAAGAGTACGAGGTGGTGGAGTGAGGAGGAAATTGAGGGAGGGGAGGAGGAGGAGTGGGAGGAGGAGAAGGAGGAGGGAGGGGACGAATAGACGCGCGCAGGCCCTCGTTTGCTTGTACCCGCCCTGGACGGCACCAAGCAAGCAATACAAGCAAGGAATCCCCCCCCCCTCATCCCTGCCCACCCCCCTCCCCTTGCCCACCTTCCCTTCCCTCCCCTACCCCCTTTCCCGACTCCCGGCAACACTGGCACACGGGACGAGATTCATGACCGGACCAAGTCGGCCTGGGTCCGTGCAAAGAGGGCGTATCAGCCAACCCATCCCACCCTACCACCACCCACCCCCCTGCTACCCCCCACCCCCTTCCCTCGGACTCCCTGGCTCGCTATTACTGGGATGCGGGCGGAAGGTAGAGTGGGATAGAAGGGAGGAAGAGGCATATGGGATGGATGAGGTAGTGGAGGAGGAAGCGAAGGAAAGGTGGTGAGGTGGTGGTGATGATGATGGTGGTGGTGACGACTGTTGTCAGCGATGATAGTCGCAGCCATGGTGGTATGGGATGAGATGGTATTAGTGGCTGTGATGATAGTTGTAGTGCTGGAAATGGTAACTGTGTTGACGATAGTGAAGACCAGAGTGATTATGGAGTTGTGCTTATTGTTGGTCGTAGAGGTCGTGAGGTTAACGGAGGAGTTGTGCAGCCGAGTTCGTATGTGGTGGTGTTCGTGGTGATGATAGAGTTTGTTAACATCTAAGGTGATGAATATGAAAATAATAACTACGACGACTCCAACGATGATGGTGATGGCAATGGATGATGAAGAATGGGACAATAACAATGATGGTGATGACAATGACAACGACGATATCGACAACGGCGGCGGCGATGATGATGATGATGATGATGATGATGATGATGATGATGATGATGATGATGATGACGATCATGATGGCGATGGCGACAACGATGATGGTGATGACGATGATGATGACGATGATGGCGATAATGATGATGATGATGACGATGATGATGATGATGGTGATGTTGATGATGATGATGATGATGATGATGATGATGATGATGATGATGATGATGATGATGATGATGATGATGATGATGATGATGATGATGATGATGATGATGACGCCAATGATGATGGTGATGACGACGACGACAATGATGATGGTGATGATGATGATGATGATGATGATGATGATGATGATGATGATGATGATGATGATGACGACGACGATGATGATGATGACGATGATGATGATGATGATGATGATGATGATGATGATGATGATGATGATGATGATGATGATGATGATGACGCTGACAATGATGATGATGATGATGATGATGATGATGATGATGATGATGATGATGATGATGATGATGATGATGATGATGATGATGATGATGATGATGATGATGATGATGATGATCATGATCATGATGATGATGATGATGAAGATGATGATGATAATTATTAGGATGATTATGATGACGATGGTAGTAGTAGTGACTGAAGTAGTAGAGCTGTCCCCATTATGCTTCCCTTTGCTGAAGTTGGTGGTTTTGTGGTGTTTATTGATTTACTAGTGATGTCTGTACCAGACTGCCCGTGTAGTGGTCGAAACATCACAGAATTCTGACATGATAAGAAGTGATGATCAGGATCAGAGAGAGATGATAGAAGGTCATGATATGCTGAAGGTGTTAATGAGGATGAAACTGGTATACAAGGAAAGGAAGAGGAATCTAGGATAAAATGAGGAGACAAAAAAAAAGAAACTTTAGAGAAAGACGAGAGCAAGGGAAGAGAGCAAAGGCGAGAAGGAATTTTTAAAAGAGTGAAGAAAAGAGAAACATGTTGCGATTTTGGACAGTTTTGTTAAGAAATTGAAAAACGCGAGGAAGATAATGGAAGGAGAGATATCTTGAATGGGAGGGAAGGAGATAGTAAATGAGGAAGTAATAAGAACGACAGTAAAAGAGGCGAGAAGAAGGATGAGAACATCAAGGGAGAGGTAGGCATAGGAGAAATTTGTTATCAAAAGAAACTAAGAAAAAGTAGGAGAGGGATAGATAGGAAGACGAACAGGAGAGAATTTAGGGGAAAATAGGTGATAGGGGAGGAGAAAGATGAGGAGAAAGAGGATCAATATGAGGGAAACAAGGAGGAGGAAAAAGAGAAAGTGAGGGAGAAGAAAGAGGAGGAGGAGGAGGAGGAGGAGGAGGAGGAGGAGGAGGAGGAGGAGGAGGAGGAGGAGGAGGAGGAGGAGGAATAAGAAGAAGG
>NC_134808.1:21487785-21500285 GCF_046742065.1 Oratosquilla oratoria | reverse complement strand
CATTTGGTTTCAACGATACAACTGCTCATAGCCCAGGTGATCAATTACCATCAAATCAGCTTTGAGCCAATAAGTAATGAAGAGTTGCTCTCACTCGTTCAATGCGCATCTACTACTTCAACAGACGAACTCAACCATCCGGAGCTTCCGCCCTCGCCTGACTCATAATGTCCATTCGCGTTCAATGGTTGGCGTGTCACGGTCCCACACCTGAGGTCCCGGAGTCAAGCCGTGCTCTTGGCTTGAAAGGCTTTTGCTAATACTACAAGCCGTTATTGTATACCTTAGGTAATGGGATGGTATGTGTGTGTGTGTGTGTGTTTGTGTGTGTACTTACCTAGTTGTATTTTACGGGAAAGAGAGCTACGTTCGTGGTGCACCGCCTTTGTATATCGCAGTGTCTAGTTTGCTCTTAAATTCGTGAATGATTTTTGCACACATTACTGTTTCGTCCAGTTTATTCTAAGTGTCCACCATTCTGTCTGAAAAACTGTTCTTCTTCAGATCCCTTCTATAACTATCTTTTTTGAGTTTCTTTCCATGTCCTCTTGTGTCTCTTTTGTCCCAATTTAACAAGTCCTCTCTATCGAGTATTTCTGTGTCCCTCATGATCCTATAGATGGTCAGTAGGTCACCTGTCTCTCTTCTTTGCTTTGTGTATATATACTGTATATATATATATATATATATATATATATATATATATATATATATATATATATATATATATATATATATATGCGCGCGCGTGTGTGTGTGTGTGTGTGTGTGTGTGTGTGTGTGTGTGTGTGTGTGTGTGTGTGTGTGTGTGTGTGTGTGTGTGTGTGTGTGTGTGTGTGTGTGTGTGTGTGTGTGTGTGTGTGTGTGTGTGTGTGTGTGTGTGTGTGTGTGTGTGTGTGTAAGATGACAACATTACCCATATGTCGGCCAATACATAAGCTCTGAGCTCTTATTTGCGAGTATAATATCTGCCCACCACTAGTCTAGCACGCGATCCAAGACCACTGTGAATCACAAGAGGCCTAACCTCTTTGTTCATTTTTCCAAAGTCAGTGGCACCAATGAGTAACATCTTTGCTACGACATACCATTACAAAGACTTATATTTAAATCTAGATCTATAGGTTTTGTACATTTCCCCGGACCTAATTTCTAGGTGATACTCCCATTATAATTACAAATAGGGAAAGAAAATCAGACCCACACCTCTACACAATCGATTTGATGAGGATGAAATTGGTTTACTACTTAGATGCTTTTTGTCAGTTTCTGATAGATAGAAAATATATACACAGAAACTTAGATGTTTTACAAAAAGTAAATTGTGTAGAAAATAAGTCTTCAAATAGAGTACCTAAATACTATAAAAAAAATCCCACAGAGGAAAATAGTGGGAAATAAAAAAGAAAATAAAACTATAGTATTCCATACATACACATGAGTATTGTTAACGGAAACAAAACAAAGATATATAGAAGAAGTAAACTTAGATATTTCACAAAAAGTAAATAGTGTAGGTAATATATCTATGAAAAATTGACACACAAAGCAAAATAATGGCAAATAAGAAAGAAAACAATATCATAGTATTCCACACATACACGTGAGTACTGTTTGAAAGAAAAAATCTACAGAAATAATCAAAACAAAAGTGATTTGGGAACGCGCGTAAATCAAAACTACGCGAGTCTCCTGGAACCTGGACGTAAGGCTAGGGAAGGTTTGGCAGATTTTACCGAGTCTTTGCAAAACCCTGAGCTTGACCGCCAAATAATCAGATGAAAAAATTAGTTGGGAGAGAAGAAGGTACCGACATGAGGTTTCAGGCTGACACTTCAGCTAAAGCTTGCTGTGCCACGGGCTTGTTGTATACTGAAACAAAGGTTTTAACGCGCTACAATAATACTACAACATAGCAATTACATTAGGAGCTATATTGTAGTGTATAACGTTACTGTAACATACTATGGATAAAATTTTAAGTATACGTGTTACAAACTAAATATTGTTTACCAAGGTAACTATAATAAGAAATTTAAGGTATAAATTAAAGAAACTAAAGTCTAACTTCAAAACATGGAAACAGATGAAACTTTAACTAAACATTAATCAAATTGAAAAATTCAAAAATATTGCACGAAAGAGTAAATCGAAACTCTATGATATTTGAGTACAATATTCTTGTCGAATCTTGAAAAGTAATTGCGCTGGTGGACAAAAACATAACAAAAAGAATGAATTACAAAGTAACAAATAGGAAAATGGAACAAAGTCAAATGCATACGAATGTGAATACTCGTACACACACACACACACACACACACACACACACACACACACACACACACACACACACACACACACACACACACACACACACACACACACACACACACACACACATATATATATATATATACATATACATATATATACACATATATATACATATATATATATATATATATAGATATATTTTTTTTTATATATTTATATATATATATATATATATATATATATATAGATATTTTAGAGAGAGAGAGAGAGAGAGAGAGAGAGAGAGAGAGAGAGAGAGAGAGAGAGAGAGAGAGAGACAGAGACAGAGAGAGACAGAGACAAGAGAGAGACAGAGACAGAGAGAGAGAGAGAGAGAGGGGGGGGAGGGAGAGAGAGATATTGTTTTGAAATTAGCTCCACCCAACCCATCCCCAGCAGTGCCACTTCGTGTCAGGAATTAGAACTTGGCGTCCTTCTGAACCACTTGGAGCTTTTCAGTTCAACTTAATGTCCTTTAGTGGTACTTGATGACATTCGTAGCCCCTTGAAGTCATTAGTAAAACTCCTTTCTGCCCAATCTCATCTTCGATTTGTTGATATTCAATGTTGTATATTTAGAATTTAGATTAACATTTTATGACTGGTACCTATTGCCAAATATGTCCTTTTTATTAATGTCTCTAGTATCATGGAATTCTCGTACAAGAGATTTTGTACGTTATGTATTGTGACATTTGTTGTTTATGATCAACAGTATTTCAGATTAGGGCCTTTGCATGTGATATCGAAATTTTTTGTGCTCAGATTGAGCCTTCCCATGTGCGTGCGTACATGTGTATGTCTGTGTATGTGTGTGTATATGTATGTGTGTGTATATGTGTGTGTGTGTGTGTGTGTGTGTGTGTGTGTGTGTGTGTGTGTGTGTGTGTGTGTGTGTGTGTGTGTGTGTGTGTGTGTATTCACCTCGGATCTGCTGCAGCCTCTTTTCGAGACAGCCAGACACTACCCTACGGCAGTGAGCTCAGAGCTCATTATTAGCAGATCTCTGGGTAGGTCTGAGACCACTCACACTCTCCACACACCGGGAATGCAAGGTCACAACTCCTTGACTAACGTCCCGTACCTACTCGCTGCTAGGTGAACAGGGGCTACACGTGAAAGGAGACAAACCCAACTTGTCTCCGCCCGGCCGGGGAGTCGAACCCCGGTTCTCCGGCTTGTGAGGCCAGTGCCTTACCAATCCGCCACCGGGCCGTGTGTGTGTGTGTGTGTGTGTGTGTGTGTGTGTGTGTGTGTGTGTGCGTGTCTGTGTTTGTGTGTGTATGTGTGTAAAACCACACATTTGGAAAAGAAAGAAAAGTAATAGATGCACAGGAGCACCAATTCTTGAAAAATGTAAAACTAAAAAGAAATGCAAGAATGAGTGAATTCGCTAAAAACATAGGTTTGAAAAAACATATACGGATTCTATTAGAAATACGTGTGTACAATACAAGAGCAATGCCAAAAATTGTACGTATATCTATATGTATATATATATATATATATATATAAATATATATATATATATATAATATATGTATATATATATATATATATATATATATATATATATATATATATATATATATATATATATATAATATATATATATATATATATATATATGCCCTAAAGGGGTGAATGGGTCCTGCAAGGAATTCGTGAAAATCATTAGGCTTCATGTGTGCATTAGATATGTGAAGGTACAAAGTAAAAAGAAAATCAACTGATCTACACGAACGTAACTTTTTCATGAATTTTCAGTTCTCGTTCCTATAAAATGACACCAATATTCTGTATAAATACGATAAGTACGAATGAATATGAGCATTCAGAAGGGGGCGTTTTTTCCAGATTCCATGATATAGTTACTTAGTTTGATATTTCAAACAAAGGTTTAGGTATTGTCTCTAAGAAGTCTGGTAAATCTTCGCTGATGAGTACCAGGTAGAAAATAGAAAAAACGTTCTTTTACTTTTTTTTTTCTATAAATGAGTGCCTTTATATGTGACTGCACTAGATCCATGAATTGGCATGGTCGTGGCGATATTTTTTTGTTTGTCTTGTAGACCCGTCTGATGTTTTGTCCAGTCGACTTCCCGTGTCATCAGTGTGTCAACAGCACAGAGGGGAAGGAAGGAAGCTTGAGTAGTGCCACATTATTCTCCCTAGATGATCTGAATCTCCGTGAAGTTAGAACAGCTGCAAAACATTCTTTTCATAATAGGAGAACTGTGAAGAGGATGTTTAACAGAATGAATATGAGAATAGCATAGAGATTGTATAATATTAAGAAGAATCAAATAAGAATAAAAATAAAAAAAAAGAATGTGAAAGAGGAAGAGGGAAGGGGTCGAAAACTCGGGAAGAACAAGGGGAAACAATACAGGTTTAATAAAAAAGAGTGAAAAGTTGTGAGGACTTTTTGAGGCTTACAGGGTGAAGACTTTGGGTAACTGGCGGTTTGTAAGGTCCGGAGTCAATAGACCAGAAAACTGGAAGGCTTGGGCTAAAAGAAAGGGTCTCATGAACCCAACAGGTCAGACACTAAGGCGGACGATTACCCTGAGTGCTTGTAGCCCTGTGCCTTGCTGCATTGCTTCCAATCCGGGCAGTGGGCTACGATGAGTGAAACGAGGGTGCTGGGTGGGAGTCATTGGGAGTGGAATGGGTGGAAGTGGAATGGGTGGAAGTGGAACGGGTGGAAGTGGAATGGGTGGGAATGGAATATATGGGAGTGGAATGGGTGGGAGTAGGCGCGTGACTTTGATTTGGTTACCTACCTTATAAAGGGATAGAAACTCTTAGTATATACATAGATAAATAGATAGACAGATAGTGAGTAACATTTTAAAAAGAGAAAAAAAACGAGATTAGATAAAACACGTGAAGTGTCTTGTATGTGATGATCGTGCTTTATTGAAGAATGAAAGACACGATTTCACGAATCCTCCGATGATTTCCCAATTCTTTGCACCCGAGTGGAATCTTCTAAACTGAATAGAATTGTCTGATGTAGGCTAAGACACAATCGATTGATTCGTCCCTTTGAATGGGTAAAAGAATAATCGAGTAACAGTGAGACTAACATTACAACGTAAATAAGCACTCCGGAAGTGAAAGAGCTATAACTACAGCCGGTGTTGGGGAAGACCCTTTGAATTCCCTTCTTGCAGATGTCCAAATCATAGACAAATGCATTTGAAGGAAAGGCATTCCAGAACTTCACAGTGGAAAGAAAAAAAAATAGAATTTTGGCTGAGGTTTTGTAAATAATAACTGTGAGATGTTTTAGATGACCAAGAATTGTGTGGTTTTCAAAAAAAAAAAAAAAAAAAAAAAAGTGAGGCACGTATCCACTGAGTTCTGAAGAACAGTGATCATGTAAATAACAATAGGAAGGAGATAGAGACGCAATGCCTCTGCAGACGGGAAGAGGATGAAATTCGTTAGTAAAGCCCCAGTCACACATTCAAGATTCTTGTGAAATGTTGTGAATTTGAAAAGCTGTAAGACGGCTTTGCTTACAGTATTCTAGACTTCTGGAAGGACAATTCACCAATGTGTCTAATATTCATGCAGGTTTATCTTCTTTTAGTTTGTCATTTAGCTTCTCATTATACGACGCAAAGGTGATTTGACTTTTGGAGATTCAAAAGAGAAAATATTGTAACCTAAGTCGTTTCTACTAGAACTAATTTGAGTCTTGTATGTGTGACAGGATTTAAGAAAAGAAGCGTTGATAAGACAGGCTTTGGACTCTATCCCGGACAGGAACATTAGGAAGAGTACTCCATACAAGACGAATGCAAGCTCAGCCACTGCATTTCATGAAACAAAGCACATAGTTTCAATAATATCGAACAATGATTGATGTGTGAGTTTTTCAGTTGAGCTCCCAGATGAAGGATAAACCGAAAATGTTTAAAGTGTCAAAAGAAATATTATTTGCCATGGAAGGAATAACTCTGGAAGACTGTGTCAAGCAGAGAGATGAAGAAATTAAATCTCAGTGGTATTGGAGCACACCAAGAGATTCACCTGGAGTCCAGGAACCATGTTGCAGAGTATAAAAAACACCAAAACCAAAGATGTCGGTTTTATTTCTTGGCATTCCGATCCATGTCTTCGGGGGTTGCAGTGGAGAACGTGGTGAAATGTAGGTCATGCGTTACACACGAATAATCACGGCGAAAAGGATGGGTCAACTACTGCCAAAGAAAGATGTGGTCATCTCGAAACATAATAAACATGAATATATAAAAAATGTCTTGTTATCCATGCGTCTTAAAAGTAATGAATAAACAGATAAACAAATAAGCAAAAATATAGATAAAATAGAATGAAATAAGAATAAAATAGATACGATAAAATGAAATGAAATAGAACAAAATAGAGCAAAATAAAAAACTAATAAACAAATAAATGAATAAATAAACAGATAGATGAATGAATAGATAATAAAATAAATAAATAAACAAATATATAAATGAATATATAAATAAATTAATAGATAAACAAATAGATAGAAAAATAAACGAATAGATAAATAGAAAAACAGATATAGATAAATAGAGAAATAGATGAATTGATAAGTGGATTAATAAATAAATCGTTAAATAGATAAGTGGGTAAATAAATAAATGGAGGTAAATTGATAAGTATGTAAATAAATAAACAAATAAAGAAAAAGAAAAAGAAATAAATGAGTAGATGAATAGATGAATGAATAAATAAATACACGAATTCATAAATAATAGAAAACGGAAATGATATGCACTTTTCTGTATATGCAGTCGTCCCCAATTATCCAGGTCACCAGATTTTTTTTTTTTTTTTTTTTTTATCGGTATTTAATCTTGGTCTCAACAGTCAATCTTTTTGCACTTCGTGGAATGCTAATAAGTGGCCAACCATGGCTCTCACTGCTGTAACACTTGTTGGTGTTTTTCCATTCTAATAACACATTTTTTCCTCCTTAAGACGACTTTATTCATCAGAAGGAGCCCCTAAACTGTGAGAAAGTTAATCAACATAAACCAAGGTGTGGCACCCTAATTAATCAACACGACAGTAGTTTGGTTCATTCTCTCGTGACTAAGACTTCAAGACTTAGATTCGTCACGTGAGTCGAAGGCCCACAAGGGAGGCGTGACCTGTGCACTCTTCGTAATGACTTCGACGGTCTGATGGAGACACTGCCAAGTCCAGAGGCTAATGGGAGGTGGGACGGGGAGTCGTAGTCACAGCACGTTGTGGCTCAATGAAGGCTCACGTTCTGTAATTCTTTTTTATGCTTTCTAATTGTTGGTCTTCCTAATGTGCGCTCTCTTCTCTACCATGCAAAGTATCTTTATATCATTTGATACAAACACTTGTCGGAAGACTAGCCTGCATAAAGGATTTGATGAAATACATTACGTATCACGTTCTGTCCGAGTGCCCTCGGCGGAACGACTGGGCCGTGAACTAAGTCGTTTCGTTTTGTAGGGTCGAGATTGCGTGATCGGTAAGGCCTTTGTCTTGTAAGACGTAAGCCGCCTAGGCAAGGGTTCGAATCCCAGCGGATGAGTCTATTTCCAAAAAGTATCTTTACTCATTACATAAAAACAAAATCTTCATTTAAGACGTAGGTACTTATTCCTTGACCATCATTCCTCCCTTCATATACGAATATGTTGCAATTACTTTCAACTTCTGATTTCTTTTAATGACCGGTTCAGACTGTCAATAATTACTTTCAACTTCTGATTTCTTTTAATGACTGGTTCAGACTGTCAATAAGATCATGACTTCTGTCCATCGCATTCTCGTAATTTTGTTGAGTCGTGAAAATTTGTGTTCTGCCAAATTATGTTTCCAGGTGATTCTTCCACTCTATTCTTACACTTTTTTCTTAATAATCTAATTGGTCGAATCCCTATTGGTTATCATGTCCATTTCATCAGAATAAAGTATTACTCAGTCATTCTTCCTATACGACATGGCCATTACTGCTGAGATTTCATTTATCATATATATTGATGTTGCTCCAACTTTCCAGATTACAGTTTCATTTTCTGAAGTTTTATCTCTCCCATATTTTGCCTAGATACATTAAATGTGTCTTTAGCACAATATTTCTTCATTTAATACATGCACTATTTTTAAATTTCTAAGGTCTTCTTTAATTTTCAAAGCAGTTTTACTAGATCATAGATTCCATATGTTTACTAATAGTTTTATTTCATTCTCTTCATAACAACAGTTTATATCGTCTGTATTAAATAAATTGTCTCCTAAACAATAATATCAACACAATTCCTTCCTTTCCTTAACCAACACTGGTTTTCCCTCATCAGTTCCTCTAGCTCCCTCACAAACCTCTAAATGGACATTCGTCCATACCAACCTCACATTCAACAATTTAGTCGCACAAAGACTATTGCACACATACTTATCTCCCTTCCCCTTACGTAATGGGGTTATACATGAAGCCTGTAATCCACCAGGACGTTCTCCTGGGACACAGATTAAACAACCTCACCAAGCACACCACCATTATTCCTCTACCCTTTGTCAGATATTCCACACTACGAATACAAGTCTATGAGAAGTATTAAAGGCGATTCGTATCAAGAGGAGAAGAATTTTTCACAGGAAGCCATCTTCACATTACTCCTCTTTCATTCTGCGAAATAGCTTTTCGCCTTTCAAAATCTGGAAGTTAGGCTGGAAATTCTAAAAATGTAGACGCGCCACACGCCTGGTTAGACACCTAGACCAAAGTTGGGAGACGCATGCAAATTTAAAGTAGGAACATGACGGACCTAATAAAGTTTTTGTCCTGCTATGACGTCTTCTTATTATGAAAAATTATTTTTCTTTAAGATTATACTATATTTGAATTGATTTACAATCATTCAGCTACTTTACCTTAGAAATAAGCTTTTATAAACCAAAAGATATATACTTGATTGACTGTCACTAGTTTCAAAGTGAAATAAGAGGCTAACCTTAATCTAGTAATTTTCTCCTTACCAACGTGCGAAGCTTTCAATTAGAGGAAGATATGGGTGTATTTCAGGTATATATGTGCTTAGAGAAAGTATAAGTCAGAGTTCACAGAGAGGCGTTGAGTGGCATATTGCGAATATATGGAATAGGGGGAAGTCTGTTGGAAATGGCCAAAAATTTTACATGTGTATTGAAGCATCACCGAAGGTCTGGATGGGAGGAAAGAATGGTGAGGTAAATGCAGTGTTTTGCTAAGGTTATACAATGTCACCATTACCATTTGATATGTACATGGATGGAGAAGTACTGGAGCTACACGCAAGAGTGCAAGGTAGAATGAATGTGTATAGGAAGTAAATAAACTTATATATGCAGGTGACACTGCACTTGTGGCAGCTTCTGAGATAGTCCAAATTTGGAAACTATGTAAGAAAAAAAAAACTACAAATGAACATTGGTAAGAGTAGTTATGAGATGACCGTGGTGAATTGAATGTAAGTGTGAAGAATGAGATAATTGAAAGAATATAGATTTAAGTATTTGAGGTCATATCTAAAGATATTAGGGAGAGAATAAATGTGGATGTGATTAATAGAGTAAAGAAATTGAGTAAATGGCTAAGTAGAATGACTAATGTGATGAGTAATAGATATATGTGAACATGTAAAAAGAAAAAGATGTATGAAACACAGATTGTAGCTACAACATTATGCACAACAGAGACTTTGGATATAAGAAAGGCCAATAGGAACATATTGAATACATTGATGATATGAGACTCTTTTGTCTTAACCCCAGAAATATAAGAATCATCTTTTAGCTGAACTAGAACCTGTGTTCAATCAGCATAGGGTCTGTAAACGAGTTTATGTGGGCTTATCTAAACTTTGTTTCAACCTCTTCCCTAGTGAGTCCCTCGTTCTTCAAAAACAAAAATATCTGATCAGTATCCACAATTTCCTCATGCATGATTAAAAAAACGAAAAGAAATGATAATAATCTTAATGAAGATTGCTGAAGGGCAAGACTCATCTAAGTCATATTTCCAAATTACGCGAATTATAGGTAACTACTTACCTTGGGTAATGATTACCTAATACTGATGTTATTAAAGTACTTGGTCCAGATCTGTGTGTGTGTGTGTGTGTGTGTGTGTGTGTGTGTGTGTGTGTGTGTGTGTGTGTGTGTGTGTGTGTGTGTGTGTGTGTGTGTGTGTGTGTGTGTGTGTGTATATGTGTGAGTGTGTATTTGTGTGTGTGTCTATGTGTGTGTGTGTGTGTGTGTGTGTGTGTGTGTGTGTGTGTGTGTGTGTGTGTGTGTGTGTGTGTGTGTGTGTGTGTGTGTGTGTGTGTGTGTGTGTATGTATGCTCGTGCTCTACTGGACGTTCACTGTGAATTGCATTACGAAAGATACGTATAAATGAAGTGCACACCCTCACATCTGGATGCAAAGAAGTGTTCTTCTACTGGCAGTTACATCCTTCATTCCTTCTGTTAAAAGCTTCCAGCCTTCTTCTTATTTCTTCACGCTCTCCAACTCAGTCATTACAAACACCTCGTTCTTCCATTTCCACAAGCTTCTCCTCCTCCTCCTCCTCCTCCTCCTCATACTTTTCTTTCTTCTTCGCTTATTCCTCGTTTATTCCTCCTGTGTCTTCTTTTTACTTCGTCTTCTCATTCTCGTTTTAATGGGATGTATCTCTCATGTATTCCTGTAATCCAGATTTTTCTTTTAGTTCATTTATCTCCCTCTTCTCGTTATTGCTTGCCATATTCCATCCCCTCATCTTTATGCTCACTATTCAATCGGTTCATGAATTTACTGTCCTTCACCTTGTGTGTATATGATTATGGCACAAATATAATGTATATATATATTTGTTCTCCCATATTCCATTGATGCTTTCATTTATCTTTCAAGCACCCTGTGCATATAAATGTAAATGTTACTCTTCTATATCAGTAAATATCTAATTATAATATTTGTTAATGTTTATGTTTAGTTTATTTTCACGTTCACGATCACGCTCGTGTTGACGTTCACATTCATGTTTATGTTTACGTTCACACTAATGATCGCGCTGACGTTTACGTTCACATTCACGTTCATGTTTACGTTCACACTAATGATCACGCTCACGTTCACCCTCACGCTGACGTTTACGTTCACATTTACGTTCATGTTTACGTTCATACTAATGATCACGCTCACGTTCATCCCCAATCTGACGTTTACGTTTATACTCAAACTCAAACTCAAGCTCACGTTCACTTTCACGTTCACGTTTGCCTTCACATGCACGCTTACGTACACGTTCATATTCACATTCATGTGCGTGTTCATATTCATGTCCTTGTCTATATCCATGTTCATATACATGTCTACTTCATCATCATCATCATCATCATCATCATCATCATCATCATCATCATCATCATCATCATCATCATCATCATCATCATCATCATCATCATCATCATCATCATCATCATCATCATCATCATCATCATCATCATCATCATCATCATCATCATCATCATCATCATCATCATCATCTCCATCTCCATGCTCATGTTCATGCTCATCTTTATCTTCATGTTTTTTATTTCAACTTAATTACCGTTGTAGCAAAAACATAAGATTCACTTTAGACTTGAAACTGTGTCTGGAAAAAACAGACAAGCTCCAGGCGTGGTAAGTACAAGGCAATGCATGCAAGGGCCCAAGGCTGTCCCAGGATCTCCAAAGCTGATCGATTTATTAGCAAATTTACTAATAACAAGATAATTTAATTTGTACAATCCCAAGCTTACATTCATATTATGATTTTCTTTTGCGAGAAGAAGTTGTTCCCCACGGCTCCTTTCTTGTTTTCTTTTTCTCTTGTTCTTTTTTCAGGTTAGATTTTGTGAAATCTGTGTACTTAATAAGATGACTTTACAGACGGTTTAGACTACGTCTATCATTTTCACAGTGATTTACAACACACACACACACACACACACACACACACACACACACACACACACACACACACACACACACACACACACACACACACACACACACACACACACACACACACACACACACACACACGCACACACAAACAGGCACACACACACACACACACACACACACACACACACACACACACACACACACACACACACACACACACACA
>NC_134808.1:21482785-21485285 GCF_046742065.1 Oratosquilla oratoria | reverse complement strand
TCCTTTTTCTTTCTCAGTAACTTCCCTGAGAGGACAATCTGGAGATGTGTGCTGGCCCGACTGACAGGCTCAAAGCCTATCTGGGAGCAGAAGGAAGAAGTTATTGGTTATGTCAATTTATTATTATTTACGATTTACCTGTGTTTATTACTTAACTATACCTATGCATTTATGTATGTATTGTATTTGTTATTTCCATTATTATAGTTTTTATTAATTTGTTATTATGATTTTTTTGCATCCGACCTAGATATGGACCAAAAGGTCTCCTGTCGGCATGCTCCGCCTTTGTAATCCTTTGTAAGTAACATCCTTATCCAATTCAGATTCTTCTCATTTAACGCCTCCACAAAATCTTTCATTTCAGTCTGCCCCCCCCACCCGACAACTTACCCTCTTCTTGTCTTTCAGCGCTATCTCTAGCAACGATCTCTCCATTCTGCTCTTTGCATTCCTTAGCTTTGTCTTAATTATCTTCGTGAATTTCTAAGTTTCACATCTGTACATTATCGGTGTTGTCCAAAAATAACTAAGAACTTAGTGTATGACAATGGACTATACATCCAAAAAGAAGAAATAAATGAAACAATATGAAGAAAGTAGGGACCAGGAAAATTATGACACTTAGAAAGAAGTACCGGTACGAGTGAATACAATACTGATAATAAAGTGTAAGAATGGAGGTATTAGAAGAAGCGAACCTGCTGTGAATGTACTGTCTTACTGCATTGCTTCTGACCATGACAGTGGGAAGGGGACTGGGATGGCCTTTCATCCACGAGGAGCTAAATTGAGAGGGGGGAAAGGGTGATGGATGGGAGTGGAAAGGAAGGGAGAAGGTGCATAGCTTGGCTGATTACCTCCCTTATAAAGGAGAAGAGGTTCTCGGTATATTAATAGACAGAAGAGAAGTAGAAAAACTAAGGTGTAAAAATGGACGAAGGGGAAAGATGAGGAAAGAAGAATGGGGAGGACAAACATGAGAAAAATAGAATTAAGAAAACTATTTTTGGGGAGGATTACTATAAGAAGAAATAATAGGGGGAGGAGAAAGATGATGAGAAGAAGTATAGGGATGATAAAAAAGAGGAGCAGAAGGACGAAGAGACAGTAAAGGAGGAAGAGGAGGAATAAGAACAGGAAGAAAAGGATGAACAGCAGGAGAGCAGGATGAAGAAAACAAATTTTTGGGGGGATGAGTATAAGAAGGAGTAGGAAAGAGTAGGAGGAGAAGGAGAAAGATGAGAAGATGAGAAGGAGTATGGGAAAAAGGAAAAAGGTGAGGGGTAGGAGGATGAAGAAAAGGAGGAATATCAGGAAGAAAAGGATTAAAAAGAATAGGAAGAATGAGAAATGAAAGAGACAAGATGTTGAGAGACATTGGTTGTGCTCAAACAATTAAGGACCTGGACGCCTATCATACTTCGTTGCTCAGGACTTACGTCGAAGCCTCACCCACAACCAACTTCCTCTAAGTTGACTGAAATCGTCTGTTCTTAGCCAGGATAATTTCCGTATATATTCGATGTTTTTATTCAGTTATCGGACGAGGAGGAGGAGGAGGAGGAGGAGGAGGAGGAGGAGGAGGAGGAGGAGGAGGAGGAGGAGGAGGAGGAGAAGAAGAAGAAGAAGAAGAAGAAGAAGAAGAAGAAGAAGAAGAAGAAGAAGAAGAAGAAGAAGAAGAAGAAGAAGAAGAAGAAGAAGAAGAAGAAGAAGAAGAAGAAGAAGAAGAAGAAGAAGAAGAAGAAGAAGAAGAAGAAGAAGAAGAAGAAGAAGAAGAAGAAGAACAACAACAACAACAAGAACAACAAGAACAACAACAACAACATTAGCAACAAGAACAACAGCAACAACTAGAAGAGAAGGAAAAAGAAGAAAGAAGAAAAAAAGAACAAAAACAATGAAAAAGAACAAGAAGAATGTGAGTAACAAAACGAGCAAGAAAGAAGAGTTGGGAAAAAAAGAGGGATCAAGAAAAAAGGAGAAAGGAAGATGAGCAGGAGCCAATGATACGTCTGAGTGTGGGCGAAAATTCAAGAGGGACAGGAGGACAACAGGCAGAACAAAGTCTTCTGTTCATCAGAAGCCACAGACATACTAATAAACTCCTTCATTGTCAAGGGAATAGGAAGACCGTCCCACAAACAATTTTATCATCAACAAGAACCTCTCGAAAGCTTTTACTGCCGCCACTCTTCACAGTGTTTCGAATTCAGTTCTTCAAAACCACTTCAATAGTTGTCTTCTCCTTGCCACGCTCACTTTCGCAGACGCCATCACTCAGGATTTGCCAAGTGAGGGGCCACGTGCTTCTTGAAGGTCCTTCTCGATGTTGTGGGCGTTGGGGAGACGATAATTACTCTCATGTCGTGTCTAGGGCCGGCCGCCATGCAGGCGATTTTTTTTTCTTAATATTTACATTTGTTTACTAATTTCTTTTTACCCTGAATATACTCCACAGGCTCTGATTCAAAAAGATAGTCGGTGTTCCGCTCCAAAG